>NC_083363.1:28393273-28622819 GCF_030254825.1 Meriones unguiculatus | reverse complement strand
GATGCAAGGTCAGGATCTGGGCAGTAGATATATGTAAAGGAGATATAGATATGATGGTCTGGAAGCTAAAAGATTGAGAATTTCCAGGAAAGCTTCATTTAAAAATATCAAATGAGGCCAGAGTGGTCCACACCTTTAATTCAAGTATTTGGAAGGCAGAAGTAAGATCTGTATAGAGTTTAAGCCCAGTCTGCTCTGCATGCTGAGTTCCAGGTCAACCAGAGCTACATAGTGAGACCCTGACTCAAAACAAAGTTAAATGTAGCTGGGCATGGTGGTGAACACCTGCAGTGGTAGTAGGTGGGAGACTGGAAGATTCCAAGTTTGAAGCAGTCTTAACCTATATCAGCGCCATGCTTGAAAAGAAAAAGAAATGAGGGAAGAGAAGGGGGAGGGACAGGGGAAGAAGAAAGAGTGAGATGGTCGGCCAGGGAGACTGACTAGCCCAGAGAAAGTTAAATGAATGAAGAAGACCAAACATTGTTGAATGTGGCCTTCTTAATTGCTTTCGTTTTTATTTTTTGGGACAAGGTCACTACATAGTTCAAACTGCAGCATCCTGCCTCATTCTTCCCAGTTCTTGGATTACAAGAATGTTATAACATCCCTAGGTAGCTTGGAGTTTTAAGGTAAGACTGTGTCCTTAATGAGAGATGTTTCTAGATTGCAGTGTGTTGAAAAATAAATATGAGGTAGGCCTACTCTTAGGAATATTTTTGTAAAGAGTAGAGAGGGATACAGTAATGACCAGAGAGTAATTCCAGTAGATTCATTTTAAAGGAGAGAATCTGAAGCCTATTTAAAAAATTCCTGGTGAGCAAATTATTAGAAAAGGAAAATAACTGAGTCCTGAGTATCTAGATTGGCCTCAATCAAACAGGTAAGACTGGCATATTGGCAGGGTGGAAGGGTGGTAGAGGAAGATCATTGAAAGAAAAGAAGATCTAAGAAAAAAAAGAAAGAAAAAGAAACTATGGGCTGAGGAGATGGCTCAGTGGTTTAGAGCAGTTGTTCTGGCAGAAGACCTGAGTTTGGTTCCCAGCATCCATGTAATAACATAGAACCATCTGTAACTCCAGTCCTAGAGATGTCAGTGCCTTCTTTTGACCTCTGCAGGCACCAGGCACACACATGGTACACATTAATACATACAATGTAGACAAAACATTCATGTACATAAATTTAAAAGAAAAGTGTGTGTGTGTGTTAGTGTGCACATGCCATGGTTCTGTGTGGCAGTCAGAAGATCATTCTTAGGAATTAGCTCCACCTTTTTCACAAAGTAAGAAAGTAGTATCATCTGCTGTGAGAAATAGATGACGATGATGAGAAGATTCTTGAGGATAGGATTCTTCTAAATGGGAATTGTGCTTGGCTTCCAGATGAAGACTAACAGGACCAGCTCAAGAATAGAGAAGTAAAGAACAATGGCAGTCTTTTCAGCAGGCTGGTTGTGGAGCATTACATAGCTATAGGAATCAACTACATAGAAATAGGCTTCAACCTAAATGATGAACAAAGCGGACCCAATGAATAAGGGCTTCCTATTGTAAGAGCAAGTAGTAGAAATAAGACAAGTGGAATTAGGGGCAGAAACTTCATGGCTGTGTTGATTTATTGAAGGAAGCTCTGTCTGGGTTTTGTAATCTCTGCGGATTATAGTGGTGAAGGAGAAGATAAGGACACCTGTTGTGGGTTATTAATATTTATTATTGATTTATCTTTTACTAAATCAGCTGTATACCCAAATTACCACTCAGAGACTAGGATTTATTTAATTAACTTAGAGCATAATGCTGGGCAATAGTTACTCAATCCTAAACCTCCTCCTGCATACTTTCCCGTTATACTTGCCTTTAGTCATATCTTAGGTCCGGTTCATCTTTCCACATGGTTTGAAATTCTCTTCTGCTGACCTCTCCTCTCACTTGCTTCCTTCTCCTCCCCTCTAGACCAGGACGTCCCACCCTATTCTCCCCATTGCACAGCACTGGCTAGTTGTTTTATTGACAACACAGAGAACAAATGGTGGCATGTTTACACAAACTTGAGACAGGTGATGCTTACAATAAGCATCACAATGCAATGTCCCATTGTCTGGATTGAAGCCAGATAGTGAGGTAGAGAAATCAGCATTTGCATGAACAAGAGTAAATTATATACATTCCACAAGAATATTATACCAATAGATACCTTTGATGACATGTTAGAGGCTGAGGAATTCTTCATGGCTGGATGTGAGGCTAAGCACTGCACTCAGGGTCAGCCGCTTTGGACCCAGAGAAGAGCATGTCTGATTGCATGCGGGTTGATGCCCCAGGTCCCACCTCTGAGAAAAAGGTATTGGACGGGTCTGATGCTCTTTGGGTGGATGACACCTAAATGAACATCGGTACAAAGTCCCAATTTATTTCTAATATCAGAGATCAGACCTCTACTCTTGCCTGATGCGTCTAAAACAAAAAGGGGGAACTGTAGAGAGCTGCGGAATGCTATGCCTTAAAGATGGAGCTGGTTTCCGCCCGCCTTCCACCTTCCCGATGGTGAGTGCTCTCTGTCACGAACAACTCCACATTTGGCTAAGGCCGAGGATCTGGCTTGCTTCCATGTATGTGGACCTATCTGCATTGCCCCCGTGGCACGCCTGGGTTGGCTACCCAGAGGCTATTTAAGCTGTGGGCTGGCTTTCCCCGGGGTCCGAGGATTGTTCAATGTTCCTGAATAAACTGCATTGAAAAAAAAAAAAAAAAAAAAAAACTGGAGTGGTGGCAGCAGCAGGGGTCAGGGTGGGGTGCTGTGCTTTTTACTTTGCACTTCCTTCTGCCTTCTCTAGTCAGCATTTATAACTGGGTTTATACCATGAAAATGAAGCCTGTTACTGTGTCTCCCTAGGAATAGAGCCCAGAGTTCTGAAACTTACTCTGCCTAAGCTTGCCTGACATGAGGTCTACCTTTCCATGAACTGAGCTCTTCCTTTGAGGAGGGAGAGCTCACCACATATCTTTCAGTTCTGCTCTTTTGCTTCTTGCCAGCCCCTAAAGACTGCCGGCACCCAGTGTCTACAGTTGGGTGATAAAGCAATGAGTTGCTTCCTTACTCTTCTAAGATTAACCCCTGCCCTAAGAACCTAGAAGCACCATCCTAAAAATAACTCCATTATAATAAAGGCCAAAGAACTTCTTGTTGTATTCTCAGTGTGTTAGGATGCAAGACGAAAGCAGGCTATATTTCGTCTGTTGTTCCACAGCCTCAACAGAAGATCCCCTTATTCTTCAGTGGAAAATTAGCATCAAGGAGTCTTGGGAGATGACTCAGTCAGGCTTGTGAGCCCCGAGCACTCTAGCCTGTTCCTCTTCTTGTGCTGTGCTGGTAGGGTTTCTGCATTGTTGAGCTAGCTGGTGCCCAGCGTCCTGATCTCTAAGCTAGAGGTAGAGCTGATAGACTTGTCATGAACATTCAGCTCCTTCAGTGCTGATTAGTTATTGACCTCTGTTTTGAAATGGTCGCCTTTACATTACAAATGCTTTCAGTAAGTTTGTGGGGCAGTGTTAACTTCATAAGCATATAAGACAGTTCAGCAGGATATGAGTTTGACATTTAGGGTGTTGTCTTATTGCTTCAGAACTGTGGAGTTTTTGAGTAACACACTGTGTTACGTGAATACAGGCCAAAAAAAGCCTCAACTTGGTTTCATTGGCTTAAATATAGTTGAAAGCAGTAGAAACAAACTTCGGATAAGGAAGTACTGTACAATAAAGGAAGTAAGGGCCTTTAAAGATAATTTGCTCTCATGGAAGTGGCTGCTCAAGTCCTGATAAATGACTTGAAATACGAGCAGAAATACTAGAATAGAGATTCTCTGTTCTACTTAAGAGAGAGGGAATGTGGAGATCCTGCATGTGAAAACCTCCAAGAGTCTACTGTCTTTGCAGAGGTAGGCTTGTGTGGGTAAAGTGACTGGAACTAGGCTGGACAGAAGAAAAGGACCTGACACCACAAACTAGCACCATACAAGGTATTGCTATGTTTCTGCATTTGTTTTCTGTTTTACCTGTCTTTTTCAGTTATTTAAAGGCAAATATGAAAGGTATTTGTTTAAATTCTTAAGAACATTTTTTTCTTGCTGTGGTAGGAAAGATGCAATGAAAACTAGTTAAATAATTGTTCTTATTCATTAACCTGTAAAACTTTTTTTTTTTGTTTAAAGGAAACCGTTCTTTGGTTTGGTTTGGTTTTTCATTTTTGAGAAAGAATTTTGGGTAAATTGTAGTATTTACTATGTTAATTAAAATATCCCTTAGAAGAGCAGTGGTTTTGATTCTTGTTATGGATATATATTTAATTATTAAGGGCATATGAAAGTAACTTTATGTTCATGTGGTTTCAAAGTGAAAGGCAGTATGAAAGGTAACTGTGCTCTGTGTTTGGCATCATGCGTTTTAGGTCCTGTGGAGAGTTACTCTAAGAAAGACTTGAGTCAGGCTTTTTTGATATTGTGTTGTATTAATTTTTTGTTTGTTTGTTTTGATTTTCAAAACAGGGTTTCTCTATGTAGTTCTGGCTATCCTGGAACTTGCTCTGTAAACTAGGTCAGCCTCAAAATCAGAGGTCACCTGCCTCTGCCTTCTGAGTGCTGGAATTAAAGGCTTGTGCAGCTAAGCCCAGCATGTTATATTAATTCTTGAGCTTTAAATTCTTACCTGTGAAATTTGGAAAGAGAAATGTACTGTTTTGTATTTAGTGACCTTTTGTCCTTGCTGTTCACAAGTAGTCAAAAAATTATTCTTTATTCATTAGCCTGCAAAATTGCTTAAAAGAAAAAAGTATACCATTGTTTTTGTTTTGCTTGTCTTTTTTTTTGGAGACAGAGTCTCTTTATGTAATTATAGCTGTCCTGGAACTGGATGTGTAGACCAGGCAGAGATCTGCCTGCTTCTGCCTCCTGAGTGCTGGGTTTAAAGGTGTGCAGCACTATGCCCGACCTATTAATTTTTCTCTGCCACTGAGCTATAGCTCCTGATTAAATTTGGGAATTAGTAGTGAGGTATTGGTAATTGACTTGGGTGCTTTCTGGGCTTTGTGTCTCTATTCAGGAAATGGGGCTTTTTATATATCTAGAGTGATGCAGTCCAGTAGAAAGGTAATGTGAGCCCCGTATGCCCTTTAAGATTTTCTAGTAGAAGTGTTCAAAATGCAAAAAGAGGTTAGGTGAAATTAATTTTCATAATTTACTCATTCAATATGTCAAGCTGTAACTATGTCATGCTATATACATGGATATATGGCCAATAGTTAAGTATTTTAAAATTATTAGGCTATATCTTTTTAAAATTAGCTTTATAAATTTTTTCAACACAATATTTTTTTCCTAATTAATTCAATTTACATCTCAATCATAGACCTCCTCCCCACCCAGTCCCTCCCTCACTCCTGCATCCTCTCTGCCTTATTCTTCAGAATAGGGGAGCCCACTTACCCAGACACCCAAGCTCAATTAGTAAATGTGACCTCTTGAAACTGAAAAGCTTCTGTAACGAAAAGGACACTATCAATAGAACGAAATGGCAGTATGCAGATTAGGAAAAGATCTTCCCCATTCCTACATCCGCTAATATTCAGAATATATAAAGAACTCAAGAAATTAACAACAAACTAAATAATTCAATTTAAAAATGGGATATAGAGCTAAAAAGAGAACTCTCATCAGCGGAATCTTAAATGGTTGAGAAATGCTCAACGTATTTAGTCAGTAGGGAAATGCAAATCAAAACAATTATGAGATTCCATTTTATACCTGTCAGAATGGCTAAGAGCAAAAACTCAAGTGACAACACATGCTGGCGAGGATGTGGAGAAAGGGGAACTCTCCTCCATTGCTGGTGATCTGGCACTTTCTCAGAAAACTGAAAATAGCCATACCTCAAGACCCAGCTATACCATTCCTGGGCATACATTTTCAAGATGCTCCACAATACAACAAGGACATTTGCTTAACCATGTTCATAGCAGCTTTATTCATAATAGCCAGAAACTGAAAACAACATAGATGTCCCTCAACTGAAGAGTGGATAAAGAAACTGCTATATATCTTATACTATAGTACGTTTCAACTCAGATTAGCCATGTTTTAAAGTTGTAATGTGGTATGTAGCTACAATTTAGAAAACATACCTCCTAGAAAAAGACAATCATCCTAAAAGTTAATCAAAAGCAGAGAACCTGCTTTAGACCAAGCAGCTTTGCCTAACTTGAAAGCTCTGGCGGAAAAATCCCTTACTGAGAAGGCTGGTTTGCTCTGTCTAGGAAAGAGTGACCATATCAAGTAGATAATAGGCCTTCCACCTGAGGACTGTTTATAGAGAGCAAAGTCTAAACCCCTCTATCGCCCCCACCAGTAACAACCTCCGGAAAACCACGATGCTGGCTCTTAGATACTGAACTATATTTGGGGTAGCAGAGTATGTGTGCTGGCTAGTCTGCTCACTGTCAAGAATGGAAACCACACCCTGTGATGTATGTGTTCATGTTGTTGCCTAAGGTTTTCTCCTAGTGCTGTTTTCAGATGGAATATCTGCCTCAGAAAAGAATTGTGAACACACTACTGGATATGGAAATTTCCAGACCTCATTCTACGTGGAGCCACATAAATGATAATTGCCAGCCAGCTCCATCCAGAGATCATCTTGTCTTTATAAGTTCTGTAGTTAGTCCAGCCATGTTTTTTGACTTTAAAAAAAGGTTGGGAATTCTTTTTCGTCTTCTTGCTTCCTGTGGCTCCTGTTTCTTTGTGTCTTTGTTCCACTGAGCCTCTCTTTTTTTTCCAATTATATTTGCTGTTTAGGGTTTGGGGTTAGTGTTTTAGTTGTTTTGTAGTGTTCACACCAAAAAAGGGGGAGATATCAGACAAACACACAAAACAGTTCTCACCTTAAAAGAAATAAGAAATAGGTTTGTTTGTTTGTTTGTTTGTTTGTTTGTTTTCTGGAGCCATTTTGAGTGATCATGGCCTGGGAAGAACAGATTTAGTTTATCTCAGTTTTATAGTTTTACAGAACACAGAAAATAATAAAACAAGGCAAATTTAAAATATATTGGGGGGTGCATCATGGAGGTGGTTACAACAAGATGGGAGAAGCTTTTCTATAGTCCTAAGATACTGATGACATTCTTAGCTTTTGGGTTGGTGGAAGCTAGTAGTCTGCTATGTTAATAGATTACAAAGGTTTTTGTATTTGTTAGTCACAAGATGTTGGTTCTGACACAGAGGAGGGCAAGAAATGGGTGTTGTGGGATGGAGAGAAGCCTAAAGCTAGCCCAAGATAAGGTAATAATTACCCTTTGGATCCAAAACATTCCAATCTCTCTACAATACTGAAGTTCTAACTAGTCAATCAAATCTCTAAAAACAGTGTCTTTTCCAGGAATTGTTCACAGTAGTAAGCTCTCTAAGAAGAACCTGAGCCTTGCTTATGCTTCTCTTGAGTGTGGGACTTTAATTCGCTTTTTTAATCTGAAAATAAAGAGGACTAGGGCTTCCATTTTGCATATTCAAATAATTTATTTTTTATTTTTTTATTTTAATTTTTATTAATTACATTTTATTCACTTTGTATCCCCCCATAAACCCCTCGTTCCTCCCCTCCTAATCCCACCTTCCCTCCCCCTTCTCTACGCATGCCCCTCTCCAAGTCTGCTGATAGGGGAGGTCCTCTCCTTCCTTCTGATCCTAGTCTATTAGATCTCATCAGGAGTGGCTGCACTGTCATTTTCTGTGGCCTGGTAAGGCTGCTCCCCCCTCAAAGGGAGGTGATCAGAGAGTAGGCCAATCAGTTCATGTCAGCGGCAGCCCCTGATCCCATTACTATGGAACCCACTTGGACACTGAACTGCCATGGGCTACATCTGTGCAGGGGTTCTAGGTTATCTCCATGCATGGTACTTGGTTGGAGTATGAGTCTCTGGAAAGACTCCTGTGTTCAAATTTTTTGGTTCTGTTGCTCTCCTTGTGGAGCACCTGTCCTCTCCAGATCTTACTATTTCCCACTTCTTTTATAAGATTCCATGCATTCTGCCCAACAGTTGGCCATAAGTCTCAACATCTGCTTTGATAGTCTGCAGGGCAGAGCCTTTCAGAGGCCCTCTGTGGCAGGTTCCTAACTTGTTTTCTGTTTTCTTCTTCTGATGTCCATCCTCTTTGCCTTTCGGGATAGGAATTGAGCATTTTAGCCAGAGTCCTCCCTCTTGATTAGTTTCTTTAGGTGTACAGATTTTTAGTAGGTTTGTCCTATATTATATGTCTATATGAGTGAGTATATACCATGTGTGTCTTTCTGCTTCTGGGATAGCTCATTCAGGATGATCCTTTCCAGTTTCCACCATTTTCCTGCAAATTTCATGATTTCCTTGTTTTTCGTTGCTGAGTAATATTCCATTGTGTAGATGTACCACAATTTCTGTATCCATTCTTCAGTTGAGGGACATCTGGGTTGTTTCCAGCTTCTGGCTATTACAAATAAAGCTGCTACAAACATGGTTGAGCAAATGTCTTTATTGTGTACTTGAGCCTCTTTTGGATATATGCCTAGGAGTGATATGGCTGGATCTTGAGGAAGCGCTATTCCTAGTTGTCTGAGAAGGGGCCAAATTGATTTCCAGAGTGGTTGTACAAGTTTACATTCCCACCAGCAGTGGAGGAGGGTTCCCCTTTCTCCACAACCTCTCCAGCATGTGTTGTCACTTGAGTTTTTGATCTTGGCCATCAAATAATTTTTTAATTGTGGTTAAAACACACAATGAGGTCAGGTGTAGTGTAGTGCCTACATGGAGTAAATTATGTAAAATTTACCTTTTGAAGTTTTCTTTTAATTTAACACATGTAACATTTGTGTTTGATGTCCACGGAGGGCAGAAGAGGGTGTTGTATCCCCTAGAACTGGAGTTAGAGACAGTTGTGAGCTGTCATGTGGCTACTAGAAATCCAACCCAGGACCTCTGGAACAATAGCCAGTGTTCTTAATGCTGATCCATCTCTACCACCACCATTTGAATAATTTTTATGTTAAGTAATGTTAAGCATACTAATATTGTTGTATAGCTATCATCACTATGTACTAACAGAGTGCCTCAACTTCCCAGACTCTGCTTGGTGCTGTGAAAAAATTCTTGGGAGTTGTTGAATAGTAACTCCCAACCCCATCCGTCCCTGTCCCTGTCTCTTGTCCTACATCTCTGTTCCTGACTTCCACCTTCTATCTTTCTGTATTTGGTCATAATGGATACCTCTACTAAGTGGAAACATACAGTATTTATCCCTTTGTAACCTGTTTCTTCTATTTTGTGTAAAAAGGTCTTTAAGGTGCATCTGTGAATCACATGTTAGAATTTTTTCTTAACAAGCCTAGACCATATTTCATTATTTATATGTATCACATTGTGCTTATTTATTCTTATGTTGTTGGAAAGTTTTAGATTCTTTTCCTTTCTGAGACAGATCTTACAATAAACTGGCCTTAAACTCACATAACCCAGGCTGGCTTCAAACTCAGAATCTTCCAACTCAGCATTCTCACTGCTGAGGTTACAGGCATATGACTTTTAGCTATTAAATTCTTCTCACCTTAGTGGATTCACATGATTCTTTGAGCAAATTTTAGTTTCAGCCATTGTGAATGATGCTGCCAGGGGAAAATGGTAGACAACTATCTAAGTTCCATTCAACTTGGAGTATTATCCAGAAGTAGAATCACTGAAACAGTGGTGGACTTTTTGTTTTATTTTGTTTTGTTTTGTTTGATAGTAGGTATCATGATGAGTAAGATTAATGTCTCATTATAGTTTTGTTTTTCTAGGAAAGATACAGAGTTTCTTTCTCTGTACCTGTTTCTTATCCTGTGAAGAAACATCTGTTCAGATCCTTGACCCATTTTTTTTGTTTTTTTTTGTTTGTTTGTTTGTTTGTTGGTGTAGAATACATCTGTTCAAGGTAGCAACCCCTTCAAATATATATGACTTTCAGATATTTCTTCCAAGCCTTTCAGATTGTTGTTGCTGAAATTGAGCCAGAGCCCTCTGGAAGAGCAACCAGTGCTCTCAACTCTAGCCCTTAAAAAAAAATTGTTTTAAGTTTATTGATAACTGATACATATGAATGAGTTGCCTTGAGATATTTTGTGATTTATATTCACATTTTATACTGTTGAAATCAGGTAAACATATCTATCACCTCAATCTCCTTATCATTTCCTTATTTTTACTAGGGTTTTTGTTTTGTTTTAAATTTTGGTTTTTCAAGACAGGGTTTCTCTGTGTAGCCTTGGCTGTCCTGGACTCGCTTTGTAGACTAGGCTAGCCTCAAATTCAGAAATCCACCTGCCTCTGCCTCCCCAAGTACTGGGATTACAGGTGTTGGCTGCACCCTGTTACTAGGATTTTTGTTTGTTTGTTTGTTTTTAATTAGCAAACAAAGTAATGGGTTTTATTGTGACATTTTAATTCATAGTTTGTTTTGTTGAGCCTCCTGTCCATTCCCTTTCCTTGTGATCTTCCCACGTGTTTGTTCACTTTCCCCAATAACCTCATATGTGCTTTGATGTCACATGTATTCTGTTGTCCTTTTTGCCCCCTTTTCTCCCTGCTTCTCCTGCTGTATTACATTGAAGTCACTCAGTGTTTGTTATGAAATGTAAATGTGTCTAGGGGATACTCATATTAAGAAATGCAACAGATATGGTATTGGGGGAAAAGAGAGGAGTGAGTATCTGGAGAAGGGGTAAAGGCAGCCAGTAAGCCAAGAGGGCCAGAAGAGATGGAGAGAAAGGGGTTGGGGGGTGTCCTTTTATTTGGCAGCTGGCACCTGGTGGTGGGAGGTAATTGATGTAAGCCATCAGGCCAGCAGAATCACCTGCACACTAACAGTTGTGTTGTGCTGGGGTTGTTCTGTGACTACATTTAATAGTATTTATCAGATTGGATGCACTTATGCTCTGTGTGTGTTTTAGAGTTATGATATCTTTCTGATGGACTGTTTACCTAAATAGTGTAAAGTGACCTTTTTGTCTCAGACTAGTTTGAATCAAACTGGTTTTGAAAAATAATAAAACAGTGACATCTGTTTGTCTTCTAGGTCCATGTTCTTGGAATCTGTCTCTTTTAATCATTTTCCCCTAAGGTAGCATCTTTTGCTAACAGCGCATTTCCTGGAAGAAATAAATTATTAAAGCCTGCCTTCTAATACAATCTGCCATTCCACATCTTTTGATTGAAGCACTGAGACCATGAATTCAGAATTATTGAGAGTTGTATGTTAATTTCTTACTGTTTTCCTGTTCCTCATATTCATAACCACTTGTCTTAATCTTCATCCTTTCTGGTAGTCCCAAATTTTTATTTTCTTTGAAAGAATTTTTTTCCAGTATGTTCTGTAGAGCTGGTTCAGTGATTGTGAATAACTTTAGCCTATTTATTTTTTTGTTTTGTTTTATTGAAAAAAATTATACAATGTATTTTGATGTCCTGCCCCCTCCAATTTCTGCCAATTCTCCCCAACTCCCCACCCACCCAACTTTATATTCTTTTCTCTCTTGCACTTAAGACAAACAAGAAAAAAAAAACATAACCCCCCCAAAACCAGAAAAAAATATAAAAACAAAAACAAATAAGTGAAAGACCAATAAGAAGAAAATGCCAGAACAAAGCAAAATGGAACAGAGTGTCCATAGAAATACCATAGATTTTAGTTGTGTTTACCAGCTTCTCCTGGAAGGTCTATTTGATTTAACTCCATCCTTACATAACCATGTAAGGGTTTAATGCATGATTTCTGCTGTAGTGTTTCTTTTATTACCTTGAGCACCCTTCTACTTGGTGCATGAATGTTTTGAATTGCAGTATTCCTTTGGTGGATTTTTCTTTTAATAAATATGTAGTGTCCTTCCCTGTCTCTTTTGATTAGTTTTTGTTTGAAACTATTTTGTCAGATATAAAAAAAGCTATACCTGTTTGTTTTCTGGGTATATTTTCTTGGAACACCATTTTCAATACTTTGACACTAAAGTAGTACTCTTTCCTGGATGGAGAGATGTGTTTCTTGGAAGTAGCAGAAAAATGGATCCTGCTTTCTGATCCAATTTGTTAGTCTGTGTCTCTAAAAAGAGACTATTAAGATTGGAAGTTATCGATGGGTAGCATTTATTGCTTCCTGTTACTTTATTGTTACAATGTCGGCTTTTTAATCCTCTTTTGATTTACTGTTCTGGAGTTATTTATTCCTCCTGTCTTCTAAGGTGTAGTTAAACTCTTCAGTCTAAATTTCCTTCTAGTGTATTTTGTAGAGCTGGATTTGTAGGTAGAAATCGCTTATATTTTGTGTTATCATGGAGTATTTTTTTCTTTCTCCGTTGTGATTGATGGCCTTTGTGGTTATAGTAGTCTGCTGTCATCTGTGACATCAGAATTCGTGTAATTCTCCAGGCCTTCTGTCTCAGAGGTTAAGAGCACTTGTTGCCCTTGAAAAAGACCTGTATTCAGTTCCCAGTACCCACATGGTAGCTCACAACTATCTATAACTTGAGTACCAAAGAATGTAATGCCCTCTTTTAGCCTCCACAGACAAAAATCGTGCACATACAAGCAAACATATATATAATTTTTAAATTTATTTTTAAAGACTCCTCCTGATGTGTGCTGTCACATCCAGCTTTTACAATGGCTACTAGGGATCTAAAACTCAAAACTTTTTTGTTGTTTGCTTTTTAAACAGGGTTTATCTGTGTAACAAGCCCTGACTGTTCTGGCTGTTCTGGCTCTCCTGGCTCTGTAGACTAGCTGGCCTTGAACTCAGACGCCACCTTCCTCTGCCTCCAGAGTGCTGGGATTAAAGATGTGACCCACACTGTCCTGCTCCATATTCAGATCTTAATGATTGAACAGCAAGCACTTTTTCTACTGAGCCATCTTCCTAGCCTCTTCTTCCTAGCACTTATTTTATACATCATATTTATTTATTGTATATGTCACTTATGTAAGTGACACAGCAAGCGTGTAAAGGTCAGAGAACAGTTTGCAGTTCTCTCCTTCCAACATATGAATTCTGGCATTAAACAACAGTCACTGCACCTGGAAGTATGCACCTTTTGCATACTGAGTTATCTAACTGGCTTAGATTTTCTTTTTTGTAAATAGAACACTTAAAATGTTATTTATTAATTGAAAAGCAGCAGATTCACAAACAAGCACTAGAGGGTGCTGTTTTCTAGTGTTGACCCGATTAGGTTGTCTTTGCCTGCCCAAAAATACTTTCTCTACTACATTACTGAAAGATTTTTTTTGTTCATTATTTGGCCTTTTCTGTCCATAACGCAAAGAAATTTTCTTTTAGTCTTCACCTATAAATTCTACAGATTTAACATCTTTTTTATATATTTTTTATTTTGCATCCATTGGTGTTTTGCCTGAATGTGTGAGGGTGTCAGATCCCCTGGAACTGGAGTTACATACAGCTGTGAGCTGCCATGTAGGTGCTGGGAATAGAACCCAGGTCCTCTGGAAGAGCAGCCAGTGCTCTTAACCGCTGAGCCATCTCTCCAGCCTGCCATTAACTTCCAAGTAGTTCCTTAAGTATTCTTATTTGTCAGTTTTTTTTTTTTTAATTATTATCATATCTACTAATTGGTATCTGCTCTGTGAAAGTCAGTATACTGGAAATCTTATGAATTTTGAACTTTTTTTTTTTTAATTTTGAGTCTAGCACACACATACCTTTATTCCCACCACTCAGGAGGCACAGGTAGGCAGAGTTCCAGACCAGCGGAGGCTGCATAGTGAGACTTTGTTTTAAAATAAATGACTTAAACAAGGTTTTACTACATAAGCTCAGACAAGTCTCAGATTTCTGACTCTTGGCCTCATGAGTGCTAGAATTACAAGTGACCACTACCACACCTTAGTAAATGTATTTAATAGACTTAAATGTATTTAAGACATTTGAGCAGTTTTATTCTTGCTTTGAAGCACAGTCTCACAAGGTTGTCCGACTGGTGTCGCCATTGAACTTCACCTCTTATCTCAGCAGCAGTCCTAGAAGGTGTGCCAATGTACAGATTGTACTGCTTAGTTAAGTAGCTGCCACAAGGCTCCTCCAGCTAGTCAGTCTGCCGGAATACCAGTTCAAGGTAAACTAATATAGATACTTTACTTTCTCCAAACACTAGATTATAAATTATGCCCTCCCCCTCCCCAGGCGAGTCATGGTTGTGATTTGAAAGGCTTAGAAAGCTCTTTCTACTCAAAAATAACTTTTACCATAGTTCAGTGTTTATATTTCTGGTCACAATATGACTACTGAGTGAAGATGTTTTGTGGGGGAATTTATAGTTTTAAGAATTAATAGTTTTAGGCTGGGCAGTGGTGGTGCACTGGGGAAACAGAGGCTGGCAGATTTCTTTTAGCTTGAGGCCAGCCTGGTTTATAAAGTGAGTTCTGGATCTGCCAAGGCTACACAGAGAAACCCTGTCTCAGGAAGAAAGAAAGAAAGAAAGAAAGGAAGGAAGGAAGGAAGGAAGGAAGGAAGGAAGGAAAGAAGGGAGGGAGGAAGGGAGAAAGGAAGGAAGGAAGGAAGGAAGGAAGGAAGGAAGGAAGGAAGGAAGGAAAGAAAGAAGGGAGGGAGGAAGGGAGAAAGAAAGGAAGGAAGGATGGAAGGAAGGAAGGAAAGAAGGAAGGAAGGAAGGAAGGAAGGAAGAAAAAAAAGAAAAAATTAATGTTTTTGCCATGCATGGTGGCACACACATTTTAATCCTCAGGGAGGAGGTGGATCACTGTGAGTTCAAGGCTAGCCTGGTCCAGGACAGCCAAGCCTACACAGAGAAACCCTATCTCAAAAAACCAAAAAAAAAAAAAATATATATATATATATATATATTTAATAATATATATTATGATTTTTTATTTTATGATTTAAAATTATTTTATGATTTTTTTTTTTTGCTTGCTACAGCTTTACTAGAATGGAAGTTTCTGTTTATGTGCTAGGATGAAAGTAAGCATGATTAGTGCCATGTTTGGAAGGAGAAATTGAAGACAAGGTCTCCAGGTACTTAGTATTTTATGTCAAAAAACATTGCTAGTTTGGACATTTGTTTAGGATTAAGCTCTGGTCATTGGAAACTAGCAGGCTGGGAGTTAGGACTCATTTAAGGAAAAGGAGGAAAGGAAGGAATTTCTGTTCCCCAAGAACAGTTCTTTTTTCTGCTCAGCTACTAACAGTGCTGTCTGCTGAGTAGTGAGGTCCCTTAGCCTGGGTACTCACAGCCTGACTGTTTCTTTTCTTCTGTCTGTACCAGTGTAGGTATAGTTGAGGCTGAGGATCGCTTTTCTTTTAGTAATGTTACCCAGGGTCTTTCAAACATTTAATGATTATATGGGCCTTTGGGACATTTCTTCAAGTGTGGTATCCAGTGTTTTAATTACAAAGTTAACATCTGCTAAAGAAAAAAAATCTGGTAACTGAATGTGCTTAAAATATTTAGCATGTTGCCTTTTTCAAAAGTTGGTAATTTGTGCCACAGAAACATTGAAAACTAAAGTGAGACACCCTATGATTTAGGATAAAAGGAAGTCAGAATGTCCTTGAGACAAACTTCAAATTCAGTACAGGCATACAGGCTATAGTCACTCTACAGAGTGGAGTGGCTTTGATTTAAAGAATGAGACCATCTCGAAGTTTTTGTGCTGAACCTCAACTGAAGATCAGACAGGCATGCATGCCTAGAATCTCCACATTCAAGAGTCTGAGGCAGGGAAAACAAAAGCAAATAAGAAAGAATATGATCATGAAGATCTTATTCTACATTTTAAGAAGTTACTCATGTAAGACTTCTTTATGGGAAGTTAACTACCCCATCTGGCAGATTGTGTCTTTGTAAACCAAGGGCCTTGTTTGTAACTAAAATTTACAAACAAGGCCCTTGTTTGTATTGATGTATGTCTATGCATCACTAAGAAAAAGTTTTGCAGTATGCATATACCGTCTCATGTTTCTATGAAGTTCCTGAACTTGGGTTACTCAGCAAGTGTTTCTTGTCTGCATGCCTTTGTCACACTCTAAGGAAAATTGAGGGAGATGACCCATCAGTGTGCAGAATATGGTGGGACAAATGCCTGAAGTTCAGAGAAATCTCAGTGGAGAACTCCCACTGCCTCATTGGGAAGGCTCCACAAAATGGTAACAGCAAGAACCACAGTTCATTTGCATAGAGAGTAGCAGATCCAAGAAGACATGGTGTGTGCTGATCTGGGCTACAGTAAGGCAGAAGCAAACTTGTTGGAAAAAGCAGGTGAATCTCTGAGTTCAAAGCCAGCTTTGTCTATTTAGTCAGTTTTAGACTAAGATTACATAGTGAGACCCTGTCTCAAAAAAAAAAATTATTAAATTTGAGGAAAATGCTAAATTTTACAAGTGAATTAGTAATACTATGTATAGAGTTTCTATATCCTGTCTATATTATTTACTTTTTAGTTTTGAAGTTTGTACCCGGGTCCTTATTTATCTGATTAGTTATGCCTAAAAGCAAGGCTTCCCATTTCTTCTTACTAGTCTTAGTGGTTTACTTAATTTCCACTAATCTCTAGTGTATCATGCATTGATTTTTTTTCTTTTGTTTGTTTGGTTTTTTTTTTTTTTTTTTCAAGACAGGGTTTCTCTGTGTAACTCTGACTGTTCTGGAACTTACTCTGTAGACCAGGCTGGCCTCAAATTTAGAGATCTAGCTGCTTCTGTCTCCCAAGTGCTGGGATTAAAGGCATGCACAACCACCACCCAGCTTCTTATATTGATTTTTTTCATCCTATAGTTTATACCCAGTAAGTTTCACATTACTATTCCTTTAAGTGAGCTCCTTAAGTTTTCTATTTTATTAAGCATTGTTTGGAAATACATACACTGACAGGATGATGGTGTTATTTTCAGTGGTGAGCCTTGGTATGCTTAGCAGGCACTCTAAAATACACCCAGCTCAATATGTGTTTTTATAATTGATTATGTATGAAATGGTGGCTCTTGGTGTTTCTACTCATGTAGTAATGACCTGAACATTAACAGTCTGGTACCCCCTCAGTTCTGAAAATTGTGTGCTTGTAATATCTATAGGAGCCACATGGTGGCAGAAAGAGTACTTTCTGCAGCCCTACATAGTCCAAGATCCCTGTCCTGTACTTTGCGTTTATTTGTTGGTTTATTTTGGCTTTTGAGACATGGTCTTACTCTAGTCCAGGCTGGCCTTAGATTCCAGCAGCCCTTTTGTCACAGCATCTCTAAGCAAGCTATAATGAATTGCTTTTCTTTTGTTGCTATCTGATACCATATTGAAGAGATTACAATTTTTATAATTGAGTTCCTTATTTTGAGAGGGGCAACATAGTGCTGTGGTTATAAATAAGGCCTCTGAGTGCAAGATGCCCATTCAATCCTGGTACTATCACATAGCAAGTGTAGACCTTATTTCTGCCTGTTTAAAATAGGATGCCACTCAGAATTAAATCAAATAATATGTAAAGCATTAACATCAGGATTGTAGCTATATACTACCTTTAATATGACAGTTATATAAACCGAGCACAAGGTGGGTTTTGTGTTGCTTACTGAGCCCCACTAGAACACTAGTCATCTTGAAATATGAGAACACTGAAAAATAGGCCCTTTAAGGCAGTTGTGGAGGTTACATTCTGATGTTTTCTCTGAAGTAAGAGGGGTCATCTCCCAGGACTGGAGATCAGGTATGACAGGAATAGAGGACCAGGGAAAGCTGTTAAGGGCTTGAAGTGGTCTTGCTCAGGAAATGATTCAGCCAAAAGCACATGAAGAATCTCCCATGTAGGTATAGGTATGTGTGATATTCTTGATTGTGTGGATTTATTCTCAGCAGCATGTTTCGCTGAAAGAGCATGAACCCTACTCTCTCTCTCTCTATCTATCTTTATCCCTTTCTAAATGTCTTCTTCCTTCTGTCCCTCTGGCTTATACTGCTTATAAGGACCTCCGAACTCTGTATCTCCAAGCTAACAATTCTCATCCTGAATTCAAACTCTTTACACCTTTTTTCCATATGACATGTAAATCATGTAGACTAGATTCAAAATAGGATTTCAAGTCCCTCAGTTTATCAGCGAGTTTACCAAGGAGCATCTGTTATTCCCTGAGGCAGCCCTCACTTCTCCACTTAGAATTCTTTCTCCTCCTTTTGGAATTTAACATGTCCTGGAATGTACTTTATACAGTCTTAGACAAAATACTTGCCATTGTATCATGTTAACATCCTCAGAGGCCTCATTAGGAAAAGCTATCAGGAAAATCTTTTTAATACAAACAAGAAATGACTCTTCTACACTCTCATTGCCTGGACTTCAATACTCTGTTGTAATACTTGTTTCACATTCTTCTTTCTCTCTTAATTAAATGTTTAAAAGCAGATTCAGGTATCAGTTGATACTATCTCGCTATTTATCAGAGTTGGTCTCTGAGATGGACACTTTATTATTATTATTATTATTATTATTATTATTATTATTAACTTTTATTAATTACACTATTCATTTTGTATCCCCCTATGAGCCCCTCCCTCCTCCCCTCCCGATCCCACCCTCCCTCCCATTCCACCCTCCCCCCCTTTCTGCATGCCCCTCCCCAAGTCCACTGATAGGGGAGGTCCTCCTCTCCCTCTTTCTGATCTTAGTCTATCAGTTCTCATCAGAAATGGCTGCATTGTCAGGGTTCTAGGTTATCTCCATGAATTGTCCTTGGTTGGAGTATGAGTCTCTGGGAAGTTCCCTGTGTTCAAATTTTCTTCTTCTGTTGCTCTCCTTGTGGAGTTCCTGTCCTCTCCAGCTCTTACTATTTCCCACTTGGACACTTTATTATAAACCACCTACTGCTGTCCTACCTAACAAAAGGAGCAGAGATTCCTCAGTGTTATTTAATGTCTGGTTTGTATCCTGCCTGTTATAAGAATATCCTTCTATTGTTGGCTTGTTTAACTGTATGTGTTAATTTAATAATATATTTGATTGTTAAGACCCAGTCTCAGAAACACATTTGTTGGGTATATCAAAGGAAACAGGACTCTTGGGATCAAAGCTCGTTCCTCATACTTGCAAGGTAAAGCTTAACCTGCTGAGTCATCTCCCATGCCTCCAGCACACCTTTTGAGACAGGGTCTGACTTAGCCAGTCTATCCTTGCACTCACTGTGTACCAAGAATAATTTTGAATTTCTGATCCCTCTGCCGCCACCTCCCCAGTACTGGGCACCACCACATCCAGTTTCTATGTGGTACCAGGGATAGAACCCACAATTTCATGCATGTTAGACAAGCATTCTACCAACTGAGATAAGCCCTCTGGTTAATTTTGTGAACTTTAAAAAACTTTTATTAGATTCAAAGTAGGGGTCAAATGCTAGCCTTTCAATGGGCAAGATCAGGTCTGTTTTGTTGCTATGTGGATAAAAGAATGTGAAGAAAAATGTTAGCAATGCCAGAGCCTGTTGCCTCCCTCTCTGCCCCTCCTAGTCTGTTACCTTGGCTTCTCCACGTTGCTTCCTAGTGTGCCTCACACCCTTCTTTCTGTTTTGATCACTACCATCCTGGCTCTAGCTGCTGTCCCTATCCTGCTGCTTATTATCTTACTGCACTGCCTGAGTTCCCATGCCCCTGCCCCTGTTCACAGGAAAAGGGGCCTCGGCGTACATTGATCTTGTCAGCTCTACTTAATACAGCCGTACATTGATACTTGTCAGCTTTGGGAGGGGAAATGGCTAAGTGGGTAAAGCATTTGTGGCATATGCACGAAAACTGGAATGCAGATTCCCAATGCCTGTGTAAATGCCCACTTGTCATTCCAGCAGTCAAGAGGTAGATACAATAGCCCATGAACAATCTTGCTGGCTAGTAAGTTCTGGGTATCAGTGAAAGACCCTGCCTCAGTATAAACGGTAGAGAGCAAATTAGAAACACATTTCAATGTAAAGCCCTGGCCTTGACATGCATCTGCACATACATGTGATCCCACATGCATGCATACCACACATAGAAATGGCAAAAACAAAATAGCCAACAGCTTCATGTCATTCATAGAGTTAAGGACACTGGGCTCTCTGAAACATGTGACTTTTTGTCCTTCTGGTGTCACATAGTTGAGTCAGGCCCACTCAGGGTTAAGGTTATCACAACCAGTGCCACTAATTTAAAAAATTCCCCTCTCCCCTGTCCTCCACACTGTCACATTCTTCTAATATGCTACTCTTCTGTAACTTGAAATATTTGTAAATGCAGGTTTATTTATATAATCATATGCTCAATAGCAGCATCCCCTTAGGCCAACTTATGATGGTGTGAGAGGTGGACATTGGATGGAAAGGCATAATGTATTTTCTATGCTCTTCAGCACGCTATTGTAATAATAAGTGTTTGTATCTTTTTAGCTCTGCCTCAAAAGAGCCTTGTCTGAACCCTTGTAACTTGTATGAAGACAGGCTTCTACATGTGGCTTCTGTATTTTCCATATCAACTTGAAAGCTGAGATCATGGTTTAGAAAGTCCATGATTTTTGTATTCATATCATCTCCCTGACAAGTAGCCACATTACACAGAGGTCTCCATATACAGCACCCTCTATGTCCCTTCTCTTCTCTCTATACAAGTGTTTCCTACTCTCTCATCACCACTAACCAAAAATGTTTTGGTCAATACACTTCCAGACTCAGTAGTTATCTCTTTCTTTCTTTCTTTCTTTCTTTCTTTCTTTCTTTCTTTCTTTCTTTCTTTCTTTTCTCTCTCTCTCTCTCTCTCTCTCTCTCTCTCTTTCTGTATGTACATGCACACACATCTCTATATGGTCTTTTCATGTGAAATGAAATCTCATAGTGTGTACTGTGAGTGCTGGGAATTGAACTTGGGTCTGTAAGAGCAGCAAGTACTCTGAACTGCTGAGCCATTCCTTCAACCTTATGTAATTAAAAAAAATTATGTCTTCTAATCTAAAAATCCTTTCTTGAATTTCTAAATCATATTTTTATCATTGAATTGAACTTCTATAGGAGGTAGGGAGAACATAGCAAACAGTGGCCAGGCATGATATCATGTAATTTTATCCTACCACTTGGGATCCAAAGGCAGGCAGATCTTTGTGTGTTTAAAGACAGCCTAATTCACATAGTGTGATTCATGCCAGGCAGAGCTACATAATGAGACCCTCCCTCAAAATAAATATAGATAGATAGATAGATAGATAGATAGATAGATAGATGAAGGCAGTGTATAAAAGAATAAAGCTGATCTCTGAGATGAGGAAATAAAACTTCAACATTGTTGTCTTTAAGATTATAATTTATATATAACCTAAGAATTTGGTAACCTGGTGAAAATAATTTTGACATGACCATTGATTGTTAACACTACCAGCTAATGTAATGGAATCTATATGGGCCCAAGGCATGCATTATGGTGTTTTGTTTTTTGTTTGTTTGTTTGTTTTGTTTTTTGGGGGGTTTTGTATTTTTGTTTGTTTGTTTTTTGCTAAGATACACCTTATGAATTCCAAGGCCAGGGGTTCTTCCTGCCTGGCCTTTGGTTCTGTTTGGCTTGCAGTTGCCTGCTATGGAATATGAAAGTACCTTTGCCTTGTTTTCTTTTATATGTATTAGATACTTCACTAACTGGGTTTTTGCTTGTTTTGTTTTATTTTCCCTTTTCTTAAGGCAGTATAATTCTCCATAACCCAATGTGTCTCAAACTTTTGATCTTCATGCCTCAGCCTCCCAAATTCAGGGATTACAGATGTATGTCACCAAGTCCTGTTTGGATTTTTTTTTTTTTCTTAATGAGTGTTTTGTTTAGCAATATGCTTCAAAGACATAGACATGCTGAAGGAAGAATGAATAGAAACTATTTACAACTATATTACTTAAAAAGTGTTAGCCATACATATGTACTGTACGTGCAGCAGTTCCATCACAGTGTGAAACATGCTATCCTGAGGAAAGTTCATTAAGGCCTTGAAAGGAAATGAAACTTGTGAGTCTAAAGAAATTCCTGAAATTTACAAGAATCTTAAAGAATCTGCAGAATTGTATAATAAACTTACATCTCCTGGGGAGGTTTGCCCACCAGATTGCAAATTGTTTAGGGAGATTTAGGAATGTAGGTTTCCTTAGTTGTCATCTATGCTGGGCTGGGCTTCACTTCTTGGTGATGCAACTGTCATTAAGTCATTCATGCTTCTATAAGTATGACTTTATTTTTTCTTTATAAATAAGTCTCATAAGCTTAGTTCACCAAGTTGGACTTAGGTGAAATTATGTCATTGGTGCCCATCTGAAGTGAATAGGTATTTGTTCCTCTCTCCCAGGAAAAGTGAAAGCAACAACAGTAACTTTCATTTTGGTTTGGTTTGATTTTTTGAGACAGAGGCTCTCTACATAACCCTGGCTGTCCTGAAACTCGCTATGTAGACCAGACTGGACTCAAGACTCTTAAAGATCCACCTGCCTCTGCCTTGCAAGTACCTTGCAAGGAAGGGCATGTACCACCATGCCCTGCTGCTAACTTGTTTTAAGTCTATTCTTATGTGAAAATCTGGATTTGTGTAGACAGCTCTTATGAATTTATATTGTTGTTTGGGGTGTTGGGATTAAACCCAAGTATCCTACTGATGAGCTTTAACTCCAACCCTAATGTTTAATTTTGTATGTCCTTCCATAACTATGTGTGCCTCTCACCTAAGGTAAGTTGTAAAATGATCCACGTCGGATAGTTACTGACAACCATTTTGATTAAGCCAATTAAAAGTGTGGAGCCCTTTACTAATGGCCAGACCAAGTGTAGACTTACAGCTCTGGAAAGTCTTGTGATGCCCAAGCTTAGGGGTACAGTGTTTTTACTATAATTATATTAGTGCTTCTATTAGTAAGGGACTTATAGTTCCCTAGTAAACTTTCCTTGCAAGGCTCAGTGGCATCTTCCAGACACTACATAATATGTTTGTCTTTCCTCCCCCCAACCCCCCGAGCTGAGGACCGAACCCAGGGCCTTGTGCTTGCTAGGCAGGCGCTCTACCACTGAGCTAAATCCCCAACCCCCATAATATGTTTGAACATGGTCAAGGTCATGAACAGTCCCTGAAGTGGTTCCAAGGTGAATGTGGTTGTTTGGGTTGGAAGGCATAGAAGTGACCAGGCAGGCACACAATAATGTTGGGATAGGATAGCATTACCTTAGACATTTCACTTATATTCTACCGTAGGAAAGAAGGATGCAGTCCTATAGGTCTGTCTGCTTGACTTCCAGGTACAAATGTTCTGCTGACAAGATGTTCCATTCTCTTCCAAGGCAGGTTGTTAGGGCTAGGATGGTCAACGTGCCTGGATGTCCTATATAGCTCACATCTTTGGAGTAGTTTGCCTAAGAGAAAATGAAGAGGATAATGAGCAGGAAAAGCCCACGGTTGCTCAATGTCTTTATTCTCTTCCTGCCTCTACACAGAAGTCTTAGCATGAAGACCATGAAGAGGCCTTTTAGGAAATGTTAGCTAAGCCTCAATGTATAAAGCTGCCCCAAGTTCCTGTTGGGGAGTGAGATTTCCAACTGCAGAAGAGAAAGTGCAAAGTGTGCTCAGTTAAGAGAACTTGGACAGCACAGTCATCTTTTTTTTTTCCTTCAGATTTTGTGTGTAGAGAGTATATATGTTGGGTATATATTTGTATATGTGCAAGTTCATGTGGAGTCCAGAAGTCAGCTTTGAATATTATTCCTCAGGAGGCATCCACTTTTTTATTTAGCTTAGTTTCCTTTTTATTTTCATTATTTGTGTGTGTATAATAGTGAGTGCATGAATGGTGTGTGTGTATGTGTGTGTGTGTATGTGTGTGCGCTTGTGTGTAGGTATAGGCCAATGATGGGTATCTTTCTCTACCACTCTCTCACTGAACCTGCACTTGCCAGTTGGCTACGCTGTCTGGTTGGAGAGATCCAGAGATTTCTCCAAGAACACATGTAACCACTCCTAACTTTTTAGTGGGCTTTGGAGATCTGAACTCAGGTTCTGTACTTGCAGACAATGACTTTTCCTATTAAACCATCTCCTTAGCCCCTACCTTGTTTTTTGAGACAGTCTCCCATTGGCCTGAAGCGTGCAGAGTTGGGTAGCCAGAGAGCCTCAGGGATCCTCTGATCTCTACCTCCTCAGTACGAGGATTACAAGAGTGACGTGGGTTCTGGGGCTCAAACTCAGGTCCTTATGTTCAGACCTCAGATGTTCACCAGCAGCTCCTAATGTAAGGGAATCTTAATTTTTACAAACGTTCGATTTACCCTCTTCTGTTTCTACAAGGAAAAAAAAAAACACCTGAGAAATTCAATAATTAATCGGGTAGAAAGGGCTGCCCTTGAGAATGAAGAAGACTGTTGTCTCAAGTGTGCTAGATGCTCACTGTCACAAAGCTATCATGAGTTAGTGAAACTCACAGACAAGTTGAACCAAGGGGCCCATACTTCTATGCATATTCTTTTGGTCCAGTCAGAGAAGTGATCATGTTCACTTGAGGTTTGCCCAGTTAGGAGGTGGTCATGAGTATGGTTGGTACCCTGTTCTGATCTTGGCATGTCTACTAGCCACAAGCTCAGGCAGGCATTGGTGGTCATATCAACATGCAGGTGTTGCTACTCTGTAAGCCACGAATTAGACTGGGCTTTCTCTCTTCTCATGTTTCCATGAACATCTGTAATTTTACTATAGTGGGGAGCTAGCTACCGTGATGTAGCTGCAGTCTTTCTTAGTTACCTCATATCTAGGTTACTTGTTCTGGCTGGCTATTCTTACTTATACTTAAGCCTGTTCCAATAAGCTGCATTAGGAGTAACTATATATGGAAAAACAGTGATATCTTACACTTGTTCCTCAGTGAGAGGGGTATGTTCCGTGGGAGTGGGATTCAATTTGGCAGCCCAACACTGGCTTTTCTTTCCCAGAGCCTTGTCCTTCCTTTTACCTGGCCACCTTGGCTATCTCTTATCTAGCTGATAAGCCCTTTTATTTCCCTTATGTGTTCTAGACCTCACCATTTTAACAGCAGCATTCCTTTTAACCTTAACCTGTTTCCACCATAACAAAATGACTTTCTCATATGGCAGCTACAGCAAGTATGTTTCCAGAAGTAAAACTATCATCTTAATGTCATCTGCTCTCTCAAGAACCTTTCCACCCCACCCATCTTGTGCTCTTGGTCCCTTAAAAAAATATGAAATTGGAGGCCATGGCTCAGTGGGTAATGGCACTTGGCACATTGGCCTGGGGAAATTTCAATACTTAGAACCCATCTGAATTGCATACCTACAATACATAGTACACATTTACACACTAACAAATAAAATTTTAAAGTTTGTTATTGCATCTAGGTGTGGTGCTTTTAATTCTAGTACTTGGGAGGCAGAGACTGCCAGATCTTTATGATTTCAAGGCCAGCCTGATCTACATAGCAAATTCCAAGACAGCCATAGCTGTTTACAACAACAACAACAACAACAACAACAACAATAATAATAATAGTGTGTAATTAGCTTGATTACCTAGAATTTTATTCTGAATTATTTGAAAATTCATCAAGAAACCTTGCTTTTGAGATTATTTAGTAATGTAGATGAGCCCATGTTATTGATTTTAAGAGACATGTTTCTGACTCAGTCAAATTCCTGTGAACTTTTAGTTTTGATTATGTATGTGTATGTCAATATTTATGTACATGTCATAGTACATGTGGGGGGGTAAGGGATATCTTACTAACTTTTATGTTGCTGTGACAAAGCACCATGACCAAAGCAGCTTACAAAAGAAAGTGTTTAATTGGGCATACGGTTTCAGAGGGTTAGAATCCATGATGGCAGAGCCAAAGCATGGCAGCAGAAACAGCTGAGAGCTTACAATTTTGATCTATAAGCAGGAGACAGAGAGAGAGGTACACTCGGAAGGACACCAATCTTATGAAACCTCACAGTCTGTCTCCAATAAGACTACACTTCCTAGTTCTTCCCAAACAGTTCCACCAACTGGGGACCAAGCATTCAAACATATGAGCCTATGGGGGCCATTCTCATTCAGACCACCATAGAGAACAATTAGTAGGCTTCAGTTCTCTTCTTTCCCATATGGGTCCTGGGGAATCAAATTCAGGTTCTAACACAAATACCTTTACCTGCTGAATCATGAGCTTTTGATGTCAGGTCAACTTGGATGTGTCTCAGTTATAAAAAGTTTGATTAAGAAAAGTTTAGAAGTCAGGCATGGCAGTACATGCCTGTAATCCTAGGCAGAGACAGGTGGATCTCTGTGAGTTCGAGGCCAGCATGGTCTACAGAGCAAGTCCACAACACCCAAGGCTACACAGAAAAAGCCCGTTTTGAAAGAAAAAACAAAGTTTAGAGTCTTTGGCAATATTATCTGCAGATGAATCATATTTTAGGTGATTCCCCCTCCCCCCTGTTCCAGACAGTTTTTCTAATAGGTAATGTTGTCTTCTAGTATTCTTTTCTTTCTTTCTTTTTAAGACAGTCTCATTGTATAGCTCCGGATGACTTGGAATTCCCCATGTATATCAGACTGGCCTCAAACTCATAGAAATCCACCTATCTCTGTGTTCTATTGACAGTGGGTTCAAGGTCAAAGTAACTATGGCAAGAATATACCCACTGCATTGTTTGATGCACATCTCTGGGTCTCATAACAGAACACTCCTGAGAGACCTTATTTAGAAAGAAAGTGTGCCTGTAAAATAAATAGTTGTAGGATGAATGTATTTTGAAAATAATGTAGAACAGTAATTTTGCTTTATTAAAGTATGTGTGTTTTTAGGATTCTATTTTTATTCTTTTTAAATTATGTTTAAGAGAATGTATGTGCACATGAGCACCAGGTACCCATGAGGCCAGAGGTATTGGCTTCCCTGGAGCTGGAGTTGCAAGCACTTGTGAATTGCCTGGTATGAATGCTAAGAATTAAAGTTGGTCCTCTACAAGTGCAGTAAGTACCATTTCCCCAGTTCCTAATCTGCTTTTTCATTGTCTTATGAGGTAAAACTTAAGTTAAAAGAAGGCCTATTTCTATCAAATCCTAAGTTAGTTATGAAACAAAATTCTTCTCTTGTTTCATATCACATATACAAGCGAATGGCTGAAATTGCACAGCTCTTCATCCAATTTATAGGCCTTCTGCACCTAGCATAAAAGATGCTGGTAATAAGCCTCAGTTAATTTTACAAACCTGCATGAGGCTGCTTTTTAGTTCTTGTGTACTATAAGCAGAAGAAATAGATGACTCAGTAACACTAATGACCAACTTTAGATGGTTGAGGTTCAGTTAAGCTTCTTCACCCTTTTGTGCCTGAAAGGAATTGCTTGTAACAGAATGATGAAAACTGCTTTGACAAGTTAGATGAACACTTAGGCAGATTTTTAGTCTTATCATATTTATGCTTGTGGAAGCTACTGTTCAAATATACAGTTTTTATAAAGTCTGCAATTCCATTAAACTATAGAACAGCTACTACATTTTTTTAAAATCTCATAGTGAGCTAGAGCAGTGGCTCAGTAGTTAGAACACTTACTGCTTGTCTTAGTTATGTTTTTATTGCTGTGAAGAGACACTCTGACCAAGATAATTCTTATAAAGGAAAACATTTCATGGGGCTAGCTTACAGTTAAGAGGTTTAGTGCATTATCATCATGGTGAGAAATATGGCAGTGTGCAGGCAGACATGGCACTAGAGATGAAGCTGAGAGTACTACATCTTTTTTTTTATTATGTTACAAATATTTTTAAATTTTTTAAATTCACTTTACATCCTTGCTGTAACCTCATCCCTCTTCCCCTCCCAGCCCCACTCTCCATCCCTTTTCCTCCCGCCTCCCCTTTTCCTCAGAAAAGGCGCTCCCTTTTTCATCCACCCCAGCTCATTAAGTTGCATCAGGACTGAGCATGTCCTCTTCCTCTGTGGCTTGGCCAGGCAGTCCCTCCAGGGGAAAGTGATCAAAAAGCTGGCAAGTGAGTGTATGTCCGATGCAGTCCCCACTTCCCCTACTAGAGGGCCCACATGAGGCCTAAGCTTCTTTCTGCAATATCTTTATAGGGGGCCTAGGTCCTTGATTGATGCTTCAGTCTCAGCAAGCTCCCCTGGGCACTGGTTAGTTGGCACTGTTAGTCTTCTTGTGACGCTCGTGTTGCCTCTAGGTCCTTTTCTCTTTCTTCCCACTTTTCCACAAGACTCCCTCTGCGTCGCCCAGTGTTTGGTTGTAAGTCTCAACATCTGTTTTGAGGCACTGCTAGGTAGTGACTCTCAGAGGACAATTCTGTTAGGCTCCTGTCTGCAAGTATAGCAGAGAACCGTTCATAGTGTCAGGGGTTGTCACTCTCCGATATGGTGGATCTTTGGTTGGGCCAGCCATTGGTTAGCCATTCTCTCAATCTCTGCTCTATTTGCTCTGTCTTTATCCCTGTACATCTTGTAGGCAGGGTAAATTGTGAGTCAAAGTTTTTGTGGGTGGATTGGTGTTCCCCTTCCTCTGCTAGAAGATTAGTCTAGTTAGTGGGTGCCTCTTCAGTCTCTATGGCCTCTGCTACTAAAAGTCTAAGCTTGAGTACCCCTTATAGCCTCCAGGGAGGCTACCCTGACTTAGGTCTCCATCTTGTCATAAAGATAACCCCACCCTCAGTTTCTCTTTTCCCTACAGGCCTTCTGTCTTCTCGCCTTCGCTCTCCTCAGGTCTGATCTCAACCTTCTTAACTCTCTGTGCCTCCACCCCCCAACTTGTTCCCTTTCTTTAGCCACTACCTCCGTCTATTCTGTCTCCCTTTTTGAATTAGATTTATGCATCCTCCCTTGGATCCTCCTTGTTACTTATCTTCTTTGGGTCTATGCCTAGTAGTATGCTTATCTACTATATGGTTTATCTACTTATAAGTGAGTACATACCATGTGTGTCTTTCTGGGTCTGGGATACCTCACTCAGGATGATATTTTCTAGTTCCATCCATTTGCCTGCAAATTTCATGATTTCTTTGTTTGTAATAGCTGAGTAGTATTCCATTGTGTAAATGTGCCACCGTTTCTTTATCCATTCTTTAGTTAAAGGACATCCAGGTTGTTTCCAAATTCTGGCTATTGTGAAAAAAGCTTCTATAAACATAGTTGAGCAAGCTGTACATTTTGGTTGGCAGGCAGCAAAGAGAAACTGTCACACTGGCCAGACTTGAGCTTATTAAGACCTCAAAACCTGCCCCCAGTGACATACTTCCTCCAACAAAGCCACAGGTGTAGTTTCAACAAGGTCACACCTCCTAATAGTGCCACTCCATATGGGCCAAGCATTCACACACATGAGTCTATAAAGGCCTTTGCTATTCCAAACACCACACTGCTCTAACAGAAGACCCAGGTTGTATGTGTGTGTGTGTTTTCCTTTTTTTTAATTTTATTTTAACTTCTATTAATTACACTTGATTCACTTTGTATCCCCCCCATAAACCCCTCCCTTCTCCCCTCGTAATCCCACCTTCCCTCCCCCTTCTCTACGCATGCTCCTCTCCAAGTTCACTGATAGGGGAGGTCTTCCTTTCCTTCCTTGTGATCCTAGTCTATCAGATCTCATCAGGAGTGGCTGCATTGTCATCTTCTGTGGCCTGGTAAGACTGCTCCCCCCTCAGGGGGAGGTGATCAAAGAACAGGCCAATAAGTTCATGTCAGAGGCAGTCCCTGTTCCCATTACTATAGAACCCACTTGAACACTGAACTGCCATAGGCTACATCTGTGCAGGGGTTCTAGGTTATCTCCATGCATGGTACTTGGTTGGAGTATGGGCCTCTGGAAAGACCCCTGTGTTCAAATTTTTTGGTTCTGTTGCTCTCCTTGTGGAGCTCCTGCAGAGGACCCAGGTTTAATTCCCAACACCAACATGGCCTCATGAGTGCCAGGCATGCATGTGGTATATATGCATATGGTCAAAACACTCATGCATGTGAAAATAAAATATAAAATAAAAATTTAAGTTTCAGTTAGATAATATAGAAGGTTTAGAGCAAAACATTACAAAATTCTCAGGGGATGGGCAGGCTGTTATGGTAGATTTAAAGGGTATGGCCTAATAAATGTTTATTATTAAACTATAAATATTACAGTGGTATTATCTAACTTGTTATCAATCAAATAAAGACACAGACACCTGTTGTATGTTATAAAATAGTCTTTACCTGGGGGATTGCAGATATTAACCCTCTAAACTATATCTGCCAGCCCCAATCTCAAGCTACCTCTCATCCATGGTCCCAGAATACTTATTAATGTTCTCCGTATGTTCCATCCGTGCTGATCTAGCCAGACCATCTTCTTGTCCTCTGATCCTCTTTTCTTCCTTCGTGGTCCCTCGACCCCAGACTGCAATGATGAGGTCATTAAAATAGCATAAATGAAATTATCTGCCCAGCCCTAAATATTTTAAGGCAATTATAAAATCTAACAGATATCTATGTTTCATTTGATTATGATAGCAGGTTAAATAACACCATCATAATAATTATAGCCTAATAAAAAACATTTATTAGGCCATACATTTTAAATTTACTACAAGAGACTGTCTTAAGTTTGAGGACAGCCTGAGCTACATAGTAGAATCCTGTCTCAAGAAAACAATGGCCAATAGGATGACTGTGTTGTTTTGATCACAGAAGGGAGCATAGGAGTCCATAGAGCAAAGGGGTTTGATTAGCCTATGAGGTCTAATGGCTTGTCCTTGTCCAAGATGTAGTGGGATGAGTAGCAGCTACCCCTGCAAGTGTCCTTCTTGTAGACTTATTGGCTACATCGACAGAAACCAGGAAGTGAGAAGAATAGTCTGTCCTAGGAACTGCCTGGAGTCCAGAATGCTAGGAGACAAGGAGCCAGGGGCAGGCTCTCCTGGCACCAGATAGCACACCTCATTCACTTTGTTTATATTGTTATAAAGGCAGTGGAGCCATGGAAGGGTTTTTAAGAAGGGTCAAAAAACAACCAGCCTGCATTTAAAAAGATCAGTTTGAACATATAAGAAGATTGGTGTCTGAGAGAAATTTAGAGCAGACAAGAGGAACTTTTCCCAAACAGTATGTAGCCCATTGCTGAGCAGTTAGGTACCAAATGAACACTTGGTGAAGCTTAAAATGCCCACACTATGAGCTGGAGATATTCAGAAAAGGGAGAAACAAGTGTACAGGGAAGATCTGAAGAATTTTCTGTGCTGTTTTAAAGAAGTCTGACAGTTTTATAATGCTGTTGTGAAATGTTGTACCCACATGCATTTTCTGTGAGAAAGTCATTAACTTTTATCACATTCACAAAAGGTCCCTGACTCCCAGAAGATGGAAAACTATTGGGTAGTTGTTAACCTGAAAGAAGAAAGATCTTGCACAACCCTCAATAGAACTTTTTATTTAATCATTTCAGTCAGGAACTTCAAATTACAGAAGAAATTGTCAGCTTTAATGGCAATGGCTGATATTAAATTAGAGCAGATTGCTATTTCGTGCCAGGTTCACCAAGAACTTAGCAAGCTAGAAAGGAAAGAATGGTATGGAAAGTTGTAATAAGGCTCATGTAACAAACCATTGCATAAGAGTAGAGACAGGCTGGAAAACTCTGGCCATAGCAACTTGTGGGTACCATTGTTCTTTGTAACCACTAGGAATAGGACAGAGCCAGGAATTTTATGAAGTGATCACTACTACAAATGTTCAAGAAAAGGCAGAATCTCTAGTTATGAATATACAGAGGTGAGGCCACATGAAAAATGAGGGTACAAGTCCTTCACTGAATGCAAGGCTGAATTGGCAGTCAAAAATCTTAGGAAAGGTTTCTATTTAGAGTCGTGTGAGGATAAGCACTTGTCTAGGCCTCTCATACTATAAAAATTGTGCAGATATGAAACTGAAGAGCCTTGAACTATATCTGAAAAGAAAAATTGGGCATGGTTGGTAACTACTTTTCTATGGGAAAGTTTATTTGGGGGAGAGGGGAGAGATCTGGGGTCTGAAGATATATGTAGCTCAGGTCTGAGGGCTGGGGCTGGTGAAATACTTGCTTAAGATGCAAGAATACCCATAGTCAGTCGTATAAACCAGGCAACCAGAAGTAGTTGGAGCACACCTGAGGGTGGAGATGAGAGGAAAAAGCATTCAGAGACATCTTTGGCTACCTAGTGAGTTCAGGGCTAGCCTGAGATACATGAGCCCTTGTCTCAAAATATAAACTTGGGGCTGGACATAGTAGTGCCCACCTTTAATTTCTTTACTTGGGAGGCAGAGGGAGGCAGGTCTCTGATTTTGAAGCCAGCCTGGTCTGTGTAGCAAGTCCCCAGTCGGCAAGGCCAACATACTAAGACCCTCTCTCTAGAAACAATACAACAACAACATTTTTTTTTTCTCAAAAGATCTAAGATCTGTGCTCTGATGTACCATGTCTCTTATGTGCTTGGCTGGGTATGTGTTCCCACCTGGTAATGGTGTAGGGCCAGTTATGGCTGCAGGCTAAATGCTAGTTGATAGTATATTTTGCAGAAGTGTGTGAAATTTTCTTTCAAAGCTGTGGAGTCCCTGATGGTGCCTGTGTGTTGTTACCTAGCTCCCTTTACAGGCCTAAATATGCATCCTCAAGGGTGAAGGATGAAAGCAAAGTTCCTGTTTCTCTCCCTACCCCCTTCACCCTCCTCTTTCCCTTCTTTCCTCCCCCCTCTCCCTTCTTCCCTCCCTTCCCTCCTTCCCTTTGTCTTCATGAAGACAATGGTTTAAAGATCCTTCAGAATTTAATATTATTCTTTATAGCAATTTCATTGGTGCATAAACATTGATTTACTAAAATTCCTGCTTGTCAGCCCAACCATTTGAAAAGTCAAAGGGTAACAGTTTTCATAGCTTGTTTGTTACAGGGCTTAGAACTGTCTTTTTTTTTTTTTTTTTTACTGTCTTCACATCCTTTTAACCACAGACTCTTCATACAGGATCCATCCCACACAGTTATCTGTTTCCTGTGTAAGTAACTTTCAGTAGTTACCACGCTCTGTTTTCTTGTCAGTGAATTGCATCAGTTTAAAAACAAAAAACAAGAAGTCCACCCCTTTTTAAAGTAAAGCTATTGATTATATTATGCTATAGAAACATACCTTTTTTTTTTTTTTTTTTTTTTTTGGAGGGGAGGACTACTGCTTGGTATTGAATCCATGGCCTTACCATACACTAACCATACACTACTCTCCATCCCCTTTTCTGTATTCTTGTTGAGAGGTGTCTAAAAGGAAAAGAATGGTACAAATTGCCCAAATAGAAATTACTGGAGCCATGAATCAAGCTTTTGACTAAGAACTAGCCAGCGGCCAGCCTGTATTTGTGCTGTGGTATATATCCTGAGAGGGACATAATTGGCCTGGTGGGTGGCTCCTTGCCTGGTGTACTGTTCACATTATTGGAGAAGTGACACAGCATTTCCCATGTCCTCTGTGATCTGCAGCCCCTTCATCTTGCTTACCAAGATCAACTACATAGATAAATACTGGCATTTGTAGGCTGGCAACCTGAGATAAGTGTTACCCAGCAGAGGTAGCTATGTAAGTTGGGGCTATTCAGAAAAAGTAGGGAAAAAGTAGGCACAGAATCAAAAAATCATTTAAGAGAATTTAGCAGAAGAAATGCTCTTCCTCCTGTTTATGATTTTTTTTTTTTAGTAATTTTTAATGGAGAGGGGGTGGCTGAGACACCCCCTTTTCTTCTAAGGAGGATTTAGAGTTTGAGAGGTCGTTGGACTGCTTTCTTAGAAATTCTGCCTTTTTTTTTTTTTTTTTTTTTAGGGAAAATGTCCCAAAGAGCTCCTGATGACCAGGCACTTCTTTATACTGACAGCTGTCTGTGAAATGTTAATGGATTTCCTGGCAAATAAACTAGGGCAGGACCCTTCTTCAAGCATTACTTTGCTAGAGCTTTTTCTCCAACTCTAATTTGAAAGACTATTGGAGAGATTTTATAAAGGAATTGCTGTCATTGTTCATAAGAAATTTGCTTATTGGTGGCCACGTGGGCCATATGGGTCACTGACTCCCCCTCCCCTAGGTACAGGGCCCAGAGATAAGGCAAGTCATGTCTTGCTGGGGAGGGTGTGTACCTACAAGAAACAGGAAGCTGTGTTTCAGCCGACTGGCCTGGCCTGCTTTGCCTGGTGCTTTCTCCCTCAGAGTCAGGTGTGCTGAGGTCCGCCCGCAGAGGACACTGCCTTTCTGAGCTGGCAACACTCGCCTAGCATAAGCGCTCCAAAGTCTCCTTAATTGCTGTGCAGAGAAAACTATGACTGCATTACAGCTTAAGGAGCTTTCACAATCGGGCCTGTACCGGAGAAGGCGAGAGCGTCCTCATAGTCTGAGAGTAAATGGGCTCCCTGAGGAAGAGCTGAGGTGAGTGCAGAGTCAGGGTTGGCTAAAGGTCAAGGTTCCTGATGATTGTAGCAGGGATTCATAGCCTTGTGGATGCAGTGTACTTTGGGTAGGAACCTCTTTGTGGCACTAGAGCCCTTTCCCACTCTTTCCAAGCCTGTACACTCTTAATAGCTCATCTCCACACCTGGGCTACTGGCGCATCTGTAGCTGCAGCTCCAGAGTAGCTTTTCAACGGGAAAGAGTTGATTTCCCTGTGGGTTAGAGGTGGCTGTGTGGGTCTATCAGAGCAGATTTCTGTGAGAAATTTAACTTTGAGTGTGTGGCAGTGGGGGCTGGGAGGGGTTCCTGAGATTCTTTGTTATTGAAGAAAGGAATGTTGTGGAACTACTGAATGTAATTTAGGAATGAAGGACATCAAAAATCTGGAGACTAAGTTAACAAACATTAGTTTTGGTTTTCAAAGTTAATTTATCTAAAACCAGCCAAATAATAGCTTTTTTTTTTTCTGTAACTAACAAAAAGTTCTTGTAAATTTGATGTTCTGAAAGTCCCTGCAGCATTAAGCCCCTGTATTACTGTGAAAGAGGATTTGGATTTTCTTTTTCTTGGATAAGAAGTGTTTCTGTTTTCCTACTGACAGAAAGCTTCAATAAAGAGAAGCATTTGGAAAAACAGTTTACTGTATCTAGCTTTAGTTTGTAATCTCTCCCTTTGAGAGGGGCAGTCCAACCCAGATCTTCACACACACTAGGCAAGGTCTACCAACCAGTGAACCATGTCATGAGTCCAGACCGTACACTCAGAATTCAAGAATGGAGTTAGCAAAAAAAGTTTTTATTTTAGATTGAGTATTCTTAGACTTGCCGGTTTTAAAAACTTAATATCTGTAAAATATTTTAAACTAACCTATAGTTATTTTCAGACTCAAAGTACCCATGAATAAACTTGCTTGTATATTACTTACTACCTAAGAGGTAGTTTATTTATATAGTTACAGTGATCTTTAAAACAACTAGATTTTTATCCCATAGAACTTAAATGAAAAAAGTAATTTAAATGTTGTTTGTTTCAGTGAATTAAAGAAAACTATTTTTCTACCCATTCTGGTTATGTAATTCCTCAGTGATGACAACAATGGTTTGTGTTTCTGCTTCTTTCATCTCCTAACAGTTTTAGAATCAGTTTCCGTATTTACAGTGCAGTTGAAACAGAAAAAGTAGATAGTTTTCAGTTTTCCCATGGACTTTTAAAATCAGTTTAGAGAGATGGGTTTTCCCCTCTAGTTGTATTTTAGTATTAACACAGCTTTATTAGCTAAGAAAAATCAGGAGAGTAATGAATTTGAAGTTAGGTATCTCAAGTTTCAGTACCTCAGATCTTCTAAATGTGTATAAAATAACTACCAACATTGTATATCATTATATCATTTACCATTATAAAAGTCCTCACAGCCATCTCTGTGAGGCAAGCATTATCTTGGTAATAGTACAGGGCAATAATGGTGTCAGGAGGTTAAGACATCATTTATCTAATTTTAATTGAATGTCTACTGTGTGCGGATGAATAAGACATAACCTCTTTATTCAGGGAACATCTTTTGGCATAGGATCAACATGTGTTCCCTACAAGCAGTTTTTGTTTTGAGTACATGAAATACCAAGTATCTTTCATGTTATCTCATTATTGCACAAAGCCCATTTGTACTTTTCATCCCAGCACTTAGGAGGCAGAGTCAGGCAGATCTCTGTGGATTTGAGGCCAACCTGTACTATGGAGCAAGTTATTCTTAATGTGCAAATTGCATGAAATTCATATTTCAGTATAGGAACATAAAGTTTTATTGGGTCATAGCTGTGCTTTTTTTCTGTGTGTTGCCTGTGGTGGTTTTGTGTTAAACTGGAAGTTGCACCATGATACAGATTGGCATGTCCCACAAAAACAAAAATTCCTTATCTGGCCCTTTACAGAAATCCTCACCTGATCCCTGATCTAGATCTTTGCTTCTCTTTCCTGTAGTTATGCTTTTGTCCTACCCATTCCTACTACCTGCCAATTAGCTTTATGCATAGATAAAACCAGGAATATATCAGGATTCTGAAATGAATCAAAAAGCATACTTGAAGTTATGTTCATGTAATTTAGGAGCACAGTGAATATGTGAAGGCTATTTTTTTGTTTGTCTCATTATGTAGCCCCAACTGTCTTAGATCTCACTATGTACTCTAGACTGGGCTCTAACATATGGCAGTCTTGGTCTCCCAAATGCTGGGGTTATAGAGGTTATACCACTATCCCATGAAATGTAAAGTTAACAGAGTACAGCACACATAACATTTTTATGGGGACACAGTTTAGCTTACAACAGTAATCTCATCCAGTAGAAGATAGGATTAAAGGTCATTCCATTACTCTACACTTTTTAAAAAGTCATTATATTGTGTCTCAGTAAAGTACATAAGTTAGATCAATATTGCTAAATATATGTACAATGACACATCAGTTACAGTCCAGATAGTATATTTATCATCCCCATATCTCTTTGTAGTTCTTCCCCATCTCCCTCTCCTTTCCTGTATTCCTAGATAACTTTAATTGAGTTTTTGTAGCTAGATTAGTTTGCAGTTTTTAGAGTTTGATACTTTTTGTTTTTAAAATTTCATTTATGGGTGTTTTGCTTGCATTTATATTTGTGTACCACATGCATGTCTGATGCCCTGGGAGTCCAGAAAAAGGCATTGGGTCTCCCACACTGAAGTGTTACAGACAGTTGTGAGCTGCTGCTTGGATGCTGGGAACTGAACCCAGGTCTTCTGCAAGAGCAGCAAGTGCTCTTAACCATTCAATCATCCCTCTCACCCTATATTTGTGTTTTGTTTTGATTTCTTGAACTCACCATAGTTATTTTGAGACTCATTCATCTTGGTGCAGGTATCAATAAATGATTCCATTGTATTATTATACTATGAACAAGACTATAATTTGTTGAATTTGACCTTGGATTTATTTTCAGTCTTTGGCTATTTCAAATAAAGCTGTTAATGAAAGTCATGTACACATCATATATTGGATGTATGCTACTTTCATTTTGGAATAGCTAGGTTGTTTGGCTAAGTCTACATTTATTTTTTCATATCTGGCTCAATTGTTTTCTAAACAGATTCACACCAGTAGTATATACAATTTCTTGTGTTTCCACATAGCCACCAACTTTTATAATGATGAGAAAATTATTTTGTCAGCTTTTCCATTTTGTTAACCTCAACAAGATTTTAAATCCATTTTCTTGACAACTGGTGAAGTTGGGCTTTTATTCCACTTACTTATTTTTAGTCTGTGTATGTGGGCCCTGGGTTCAATACCTACTGTTGTATAAAATAATTATTTAATAATAATAATAAAAATAATAGAAATGTAAATTCAGTAATTGTTTTTTTTTTCTAACATGCTTATCCTTTCATGCTATTTATAGTTTTCAAATGATGGAGCAAGTGCTTATTCATTGGATCTTCAAATAATTGTGTGGGCTTTAGCAAGACTGAGAAACACAGGGCTGCTAATGTTTGAGTGGTTTAGACCCAGGGCTGCAGCCAGCACGGTCCCCTGTTCACAGTGAGCTCTTACCAATAGACTCTGCACCCATGCTTGGGTTTTAGAATAAGTTTTGTTATCTTCAGGGCTGGAGAGATTGATCAGTGGTTAAAAAATGTTTTCTATACAATCATGAGGACCAGAGTTCAGATCCCAGCTCCCATGTAATAAGTACTGGTTACCCAGCGCTAAGAGGGGCGGACACAGAGACAGGAGGGTTGGTGGGGCTTTCAGGCTTCTAGCTTATGGAAGAAGAGCAGGGGCCTTGATCCGCAGGCTCAGGGAGAGACCCCTGCCTCAAAGGAAGAGGGAGAGAGTGAGAGAGGGAACAACTTGACACCCTCTTCTGGTTGCCACATATGCGTGTGGTGTGTGCCCACAGGCACACTTACACTAACACAGATACACACAAATAACTAAATCTTTTTAAACAAGATTGGTTACCTGGAAGTTCTGAATAAATTATATCTTAAAAGTTAAATTTTTACCTTTAAGCTTAAAAGTGAAACCTAAAGTCTTCTGTTTTGCTTGTGGGTAATTAATCTGAATGTATTTTCTACTTGTTTTTCATAGACACTTGCCAGGGGGAAAATTTTTGTTTAAAAAAAAAAAAAAACTACTGTAGGTTGTGAGTGTTTTGATTTACTCTGTAACACATTTGTCTAGGCACCTTTGGTTCAGTCTACATTCATTAGAGCTACTTGCATGACATTGGGGATATGCTCTTAATACATTAACTAATAACAGGAAAAAACACACACAGATAAACAATTAAAATGTACTGTGCCTCCATAGGGATAAGAAGTAAGGTTGTATAAGCAGAGTTATTAGTTACTATTATTGAATAAAAAATGGCCTAGTAATTTCAAAGTTTGGCCATTGCTTTTTGGTTCAGAAAATCCATGTTTTAAGCCGTGTAGGTCATTCCATCTGTCCTAACTTCTCAGCTCTACTAGTGTGGAAACACAGCTGGTCAGGAATGTAGGAGAATGAGTGTAATTCTGTGTGTTCTATAAACCTTTCTTTATCTGGTTAGTAATGGTGAATGAGCTAGAGAAAAGCCTCCTGATTTTGTTTTCTGACTCCTTGCTTTGAAAGTATAAGAATACATGTAGCTAAAACTCTAGAGCCAAAATATGAATAATGGTTCATGCTGCCTAAATTCAAATGGAATTTCTAAGCAAAAGGAAGGCAACTTGACCTGTTAAAGTCGTTTATGTAAGCAGTATATAAGTGAGTGTGTATATATTGTGCCTAGAGGTGCTCTGTATCTACAGAGTAAGTAGCATACCAATGAGAAAGAAAGAGCACTGACAGTACAACATGAGCAAAGCAATACTGTTTTCTGATTATATTTGTGCTTAGATTAATAAAGTATGCCAGGCAATTCCCCCTCCTTCTCCATTCCAGGAAGCAGTCTTGCCTATCACATGGGAATTAAATCCTTATTTTTGCCAGTATCTTAACTGTAAGTCATTTAATAGGGTTTTCCCCCCACATAAGCCTTTTAAGAAAATTTAAATTAAAACTAGATTTTAAAGACTCTTTAAAGTTTTAAATACATATGTGAAAAAATGGGTTTTATTGTGGTATTTTTATACATATGTGGCTTTTCACTTTATTCTAATTTGCCCGTCTAATTTGCCTGTCCCCTCTTCTCTTCTACTTACTACACTGGTTGGAGAGTCCCCATTTCTGATTCTGTCACCCTCTTCTAAGATCTCTTCTTTCCCTCTCATGATCCTCTTTGTAATTTCATGGTGTGTGTGTGTGTGTGTGTAAATCTGGGCTCTCCCACATAAGAAAAAAAACATGTAGTACATGTCTTTCAAGATTGTTTCATTTAGCAGAATCGTTTCCTGTATTTCAGAGAATGTTTATGGACAGGTTATCTCTGAAAACAGTCATGTGGTCATTTGCTGTAATATACTAGATAAGTATTGGATACATATAGAGGGATGACTGCTTTTAAAGAGGTAAAAACTGTTTGGGGTTTGCTGTGTTTGTTGTTTGTTTGGGGGGTTCTTTGTTTTGAGGCAGTCTTACTATAGCTCTGACTGGTCTGAAATTCACTATTTAGGTTTGTTTCAAATTCATGTTCTTCTTGTCTGAGCTGCACTTGTTAGTGCTAGGATTACTGTTATACCCCACCACACCCAGCTTTGCTACTTGTTTTGTTTTACTTTTCTTCTGTAGTGTTCGGATCCAAATTCAGGGCTTTTTTTTTTTTCCGGTACAGGCAGCATAGATACCTATCATTATAGATGGGACAGCATTTTCACTGCCATTTCTTGGTGTTATTTTATTAGTTTATTATTACCATTCTCAATGGTTCGTCATTTGGTGTGTTGATAGGTTCTAACCTCTTTGAAAATTTGTCTTCTGTCCTAGTTGGTTTTATTGTCATCCTGATAAAGTATTCTGAGGGACCTCAGTTGAGAAAATGCCTCCATCAACTTGCCTATAGGCAGGTCTGTGGGGGTGTTTTCTTGATTAATGATTGATATGGGAGGACCCCACTCACTGTGGATGTTGCTACCCCTGGGCAAGTGGTTCTGGGTTGTATAAGAAAACAAACTGAGCAAACCCAGAGCAGTGAGCTAGTAAGCAGCATTCTGCCATGGCCTCTGCCTCAGCTCCTGCTTCCAGGTTCCTGCCTTTAGTTCTGGCCCAGACTTCCCTCAGTGAGGAAGTCTGACTTGAGAGTTGTAAGCAGGAATAAACCCCTTCCTTCTCAAGTTGCTTTTGGTCTTGGTGTCTTAAAACAGAAAGAGAACTCCTAATTAATATGTCTCTCTCTGTTTTTCCATAGTTGTCATTTGACATTGTGCCATGTTAGTTTTTACTACACTCCTGCTTTCTTAACTATGAATTGCTGTGAAAGAGATTGTTTTTACTAATGCTTGATTCAAGGTTCAAGTGAAAGGACCAGGTAGGACACATACCATTTTAAGTGTGTTTGCTGTCTTGAACTAAAACTCCTGATTGCACTTCTGTTTATAAAAGGCTTAAATTTAATTTTACTTTTTTTTTTTTGAGATCAGTTCTTGTACCTGGTATATAGCCATGTAGCCATGGCTTGCCTAGAACTATGTAAATTAGGCTGGCCTTAAACTTATAATGATCCTTCTGCCTCTTTCTGTCCTCTGAGTGGTGGGATTACAGGTGTGAGCTTCCATGCTCAGCCTTTTTTTTTTTTTTTTTTGCATTTTTTAAGTAATTAAATGTTAAGAAGTATACACACAAATGTAACCCACATGGTACCTATATGTATTTGTAGCTCAGTTACAGAATAATTGACACATTAGTAATCTGCCTGAGTTCCATAGTATTTTTCCCCAGCTATTTGCTAGATTCTTTCTTGCACACTGTTCTTACAGGTTTGTAGTTGAGGTGGGAACTGGGAGATAGCGGTACCCATTGCTGAGGCAGCAGAGGACCTGGTTCTGTGAATCAAAGGAAAGAGCAGTGTCCTCAAGGACTTATACCAGAATGGGCAGGAGGAAGCATGCTGAACAGAGTTTGTTAGGAAGACACTTGAGTCACTCTTCTGTTTCTGTCTCCTGCTAATGTATGCAAGAGAGAAAGGAAGGTATGATAGACTTGATTCTGCTCTGCTACTGCAGCTGCTCTGTTTTAAGGTTTAGGCTAATTAAGTCTGCCCATTGTTAGATTTAATTTTTATGTCTGTGGGAGAGATTGATAAATAGTGGGGAAGGAGAAAAGAGAATGAGGTGTGATAATTCATCTCATAAAAGCTTATTTCATAGCAGAAGTGGTCTAGACCATTGTTATAATGCCTTTTAAACGTTGCCTTTGGAGCTGGTTTTCTCATCCACCTTGTCCTGGTGACTGTACATTCTGCCAGTGGTGCTTTCTCATCTGCTGAAGCAAAGAAAACTCACTGAAAACCTCAGGTTCCTCTTTCTTATGTGTCCTTCTGAGAACTCTGTTTCACTGGGCTGTCCTTTACTTGGTTACCCACTCTTTCCACCTCTTCCTAGTGTTAAGCAGCAAATACAGCTGTCTTAATTTTCTAAGTGAGACACTTTCCTCATGTTGGTAAGGAGCCCAAAAGTGTGAGAACTCTTCAACTGCAGGATCCTCCTTCCTCTGTTGGTCTTAGTTCAGTCAGAAAAGAAAATGCATGCTTTGTAAAGTTGAATGTCTAAGAAAAATAACTTCTTTAGTTTTATATTTATGTATGTATGTGCCTATGTGAAATGTGTGTCCTATGAGTGTGGTGCCAAGAGAAGAAACAAGAGTACATTGGATCCCCTGGGTCTGGAGCTTAGTGTGGATGCTGGAGACCAGACTGCTTCTCTACTCATTTAGAAGGGAAGGCTCTTGTCAGGTTAGCTATCTGATAGAAAAGAACTGTTTCTTACACCACCTCTCCAGGCCAGCTCTTAATAGATGTTGTTGGTTTAGCAATAGAATAGGATAAGCTGCCATATAATAGCCACTGCCCCAAGGGCTTAGATAAGAGTCTCCAAAGGGAAGCTGCGTGTACACACACACACACACACACACACACACACACACACACCTGCTACTTCTGTCTTGCAGAACTGCCAGAAGAATGGATACTCACTACTAATTAATAGGTACCAAAGAAGTCCAGCACACTATTGCAAATGCCGTTCACTGCAATGACCTGGGGGAGCTGGACAGTGGGAAAGCCAAACATTCTGTAGGAGTCTATGCCTGCTCTCTGCAGGTTCAGGGAACCCAACCCTATGGCATATCTCCAGTGCCCTCTACTGACATAGCTTGAGTGCTGCTTTAAAAAACTAAGATGTAGGGCAGCAATGTTTCACTTCCCAGAAGGAAGTGAGTTGCCAGGTTCATGGAATTCCTCTTGAGAAGAGAGAAAGAATTGAACAAAGACCTTCATAACCATGTGACCTGCTTTCAGAGGCCAGAATAAAGGGTATTTGAAAAATTTTAGAGTGGCTGCAACCCTAGCTATGAACTGTCAATGTAGTTCCACCATCTGGTCAACATCAGACTCCTGGGGTCTCTTTTCCACATCATCTTTTATCACATTCATGTTAAAAATCTGAGTCATGGCAGCTAAAATAATTCCTTGTCTTTCTCTGCACGTCACAAAATGTAAAGCTTATTAAGGGCAAGAACCATTTCAACTATAACAGAAAAAGTTCTGTGTCTCTATATTCTGGCCAATGTGTTTAAAAAAACATGGGTATATTCTGAATGAAGAAAGTAACTGGAAATGGGAAGTATATGATTTTTAACAAGGAAAGACCTTTGGCTTGAATGAAGTGTTTTACCTCTTTCCTTCTGTACTGAAATTTTCATGGTTTTCTCTTTTCCTTGTCAGCGAAGTAGGCCTCCTAGTAAGTTTAGTCAAGAATAAAAGCTCCCACTGACTTCCTGTCCCAGTATAGCTAGCTGGCAGTTGTGTTCAGTGAGAAAGCTCTGCTGAGTCAGAACTAAAATAAGAATGTACCTTAGAGACAGGCTGCTGCTGCTGGTCACCATTGCCATATAAAGAGCTCCTGAATACGCCAAAAGGTTTCTCTGGTAACATGGCTATCTCTTAGGTCAACACAGCTAAAAATACTGTTCTTCTATATTTGGAGCTTTCTCAAATGTGGCGTTGTATCTTTCTAAAAAGTTGTTTAGGAGTAAGAATATGTTAATGCATGATGATAAGAATTAAAAAACATGAGCAATAAAAGAATTACTAGAGGGATATTTTCTAGGAAAAATATTTGAAAAATCAGAGCAAAGTCTTTACTTCTGAGGGAAATGTAAAGAAATGTTTAAGTTGGTTTAAGTTGATCAAACACTCCAAATTTGTTTAGGCCTCAGGAGTTCGCTGCAGTTATTGTAGTCAAGGGAGCTGTCTCTTTATTCACACATTTATTTATTTATTATTTATTTATATTAATCACAGGCTATTTGCTTTGTATCCCAGGGAGCTGTCTCTTAACCGTGATCTTGCTAAAGACTCTGAGCTGTATAGGTGTCAGCAGAGGCCATGCCCTGACAGTGTTGGTCCTCTGCCTCTTAGCAGATGCTTGATGGACTACTGAGAACAGTGCTCAGAGACGACCAGGATACAGAGTCTGAGAAGTCCAACTATGACTGACTTGCATACAGAACATAGTGTTTGGTCTTCCTAAAGTTAAGCTCATTGGATGGGTTGTAGAGTGAAGGGAATAATAGTAGTTCTTTGACAATTACACATTTTATAAATATAAAGTATTGTTGGGTGACAGGGAAGGGCAAATTCAACTTACAAAATGAGGTGCCAGCCACTCATCCTGCCCCAGACTGCCCGTTGTTCATGACGTTTCTCAATGTTCTGCTATTAATGGTTATGACTTTTTCTATACATTTGGCAGCTTCCCAGATCAATTCTCATCTCCTTTTTCAGGTAAGGATGTGTCTTTGTAGAAAGAAGGTAGCTGGGGCCTGTCAGCTGGTTGGCTCTGTTGTTTTATGGAAGGAGGGGTTCTTACTTTCTCTTTACACATTTTTTAGAATGTTTAAGTCAGAGAGTGTCATGGAGAAAGAAAATAAGCTTGGTTCTTTTCTGTTCCTCTTTCCACTTTTCCTAGTAGGGTATCTTTTATACACTCAAATGTTTTTTGGATAGGTTTTTGTTGTGTGAGTCACTCTGAAATTCCTCATGAGAGATGGACCCCAAAGTAGGCTATCAATGCTTGTTAAACTGGTTAAAGCTGAGTAGCTGAAATATTGATTGCATTATTTAGGACAGTTTGGGGCAGAACATTTCTGATGTTGAGGAGTTGACACAGAGAGCCCTGTTTTATTTCAGTAGTCAATTCTTAGGTACAATTATAAGTAAATAGCCTTATACCAGGCAACCTGGGATGGGGCATTGATAGTACAGGGTTGTAACTGTTACTTTAATGCAAACACTTCATGTTTTTTAATTTTTTTTAACTTTATCTATGATTATGGTTAATATACAGTAAAGTTGCCAGGCAGTATTAGCATAAGCCTTTAATCCCAACGCTCAGGAGATAGAGGCAGGGGAATCAAGGAGGGTGAGGCCAGCCTGGTTTACAGGTTGAGTTCCAGGGCTACACAGAGAAACCCTGTCTCAAAAAAACAAAAACAAATAAACCAAAAAAGATACAAAAAAGTCAAAGTGCTTTTACTAATTTCAATAAACAACACTAGTACAGACCCATAAAAAGTATATGCACTGTTAATTCAGTTTAAGTTAGTTAAGAAAGTATGTGTTAGCCAGGCAGTGGCGGCACAAACCTTTAATCCCAGCACTTGGGAGGCAGAGGCAGGCAGATCTATGAGTTCAAGACCATTCTGGTCTACAGAGTGCATTCCAGGGCAGCCAAGTCTACCCAGAAAAAAACCCTGTCTTCAAAAACAAAAACAAAACAATGAGAAAATGTGTTAACTACTTTTTCATTCTTCTTGGTAATAACTTTGTTTGTCTTCTACAATTAGGAAGCAATTTGAATAGACAAGGCAAAATAGTATATTAACTGAAAATTTTATCTTTTTCTGGTTGAACTTTGCCTACTTCCTTATTATCTTAAAAGAAAGCATACTACATTTGTCCTACAAAGTGGAAATGGGAAATAACTTTCCATCTCCATTATCTTACTTGTTAATCATAGTTGTTTTGTTTTTAATAGTCTGAGGAAAATCAAATGAAATTTTCCACTTAAGTGAAATAGAGAATTACAGGGAAAATAGTTCATTTTGCCAAGTGGTAATTTAATTGGCCACATTAGTGATTTGAATATCCCAATATGCACAGAAATCTTTGGTAGCAGTTGACAAAGCTTCATTCTAGTGGTAGTTGTTGCTAAGTTCTTTGTTTAGTGATGGATTTTCATAAAAATTTTATGGAATAAATATTTTAGCTCTCCCATTCTGCACTCATCACTTACAGTGGGGTGGGGATTGGTTCTAGAACCAATCCCATGCACCTCCACTTCTTCCATCCTAGCCAGGGGATGGTAAAATCTGTGGCTGCTTGGGCCTCTTATAAAATGGCCTGGTACTTGCATAGAATTTGCCCAAGTCTTTCATTTTAAATCATCTGTATACTGTATTACCTAATACAATGTGAATGGTATTCATATCACTGATACAGTATATTTTATGCATGGATGGAGGAATAATGATATGTAAAAGCTATATTTTTTTCACTACAAAGCCAATTTCTTTTGCATTTGTGCAAGTATGTTTGCATGTTCATGGTAGGGTGGTCTATATGTGTACACAGGTATATGCAGGCCAACCTCAGAAGTCATTCCTCAAAAGTTGTCCTTCTTGGTTTTGTTTTTATTTTATGCATGTTTGTATGTGTGTGTGCACATGGCTATGTAAATGTTCGTGGCTGAACATGCATGTGGACACAGAGGTTGATGTTAGGCATCATCCTCTATTATTTTTGAGAAAGAATCTCTCATTTAAGCCCAGAGCTTGTTGATATGGCTAGTCTCTCTAGACAGCTTGCTCTGGGGATTGCTTCAATCTGAGACTAGAATCACAGACAGGCTGCCACAACCACCCATCATTGATGTGGGTTTAGGGGATCTGAACTGTTTTCAAATTCAGTGTTTGCCTAGTAAGTGCTTTTATATTATTATTATTATTATTCACTTTACATTCCAATTGTAGCTCCTTCCCTCCTCTCCTCCTGGTCCCATCCCCTTCCCTCTTCCCCATATTCCACCTCCACTCCCCTTCAGAAAGGGGGAAGGCCCTCCCCCACCTACCCATTCCATTATATCAAGACATATCAGGACTGAGTGCATCCTCTACCATAGTGGCCTGGCAAGGCAGTCCCTCCAGGAGGGAAGTGATCGAAAAGCATGCAAGAGAGTCCTAGTCAGAGACAGCCCCTGCTCCCCTTACTAGGATACTCACATGAAGATCAAGTTGTTCATCAGGTACATATGTGTAGGGGTCCTAGGTCCAGTCCATACATGGTTCATGGTTGCTGTTTCAGTCTCCTCAAGTCACCCTGGGCCCAGGTTAGTTGGCTCTGCTTGTCTTCTTGTGGAGCTCTTGTTTCCTCCAGGTCCTTCTAGCCTTCCTCCCACTCTTCCACAGGCCCCCTGTGCTCCATCCAGTGTTTGGCTGTGAGTTTCAGCATCTGTTTCAATATGTTGCTGGGTGGGGCCTCTCAGAGGACAGCTAGCCTAGCAAGTGCTTTAACCATAAGCCATCTCCCCAGGCCCCACCTTGACTTTTTGAGAGGTTGTTATGTGAACTTTGTCCTGGAGACAAGCGAACATCTTTTCACTTCAGACCAAGGCACAACAGATCAAGAAATAATTCCACTCAAATGCTTGGTAAAATAATGACTTTAATTAGACTTAAAAGAATGTGGTTGAAGGGCTACTTGCAAGAACTTGATCAGTTTATGGGCAGCTATACCACTGAAGAAAAATATCTTTTTCTCCAAAGCAGCAATTAATGTCTATATTTTCCTGGGGGCAAAGGGGGAGTGTGGCTCATAAGGCCCTCCTAATAATCCTAATTGTTTATAAACTTTTTTTGTATAAACTTTACTCTTTCTCCTTCTACCTCTACCCTCTTCCTCTCCCCCTCTCTCTCTCTCCCTCCCTCTCTCTGTGTGTGTATGTGTGTGAGTCAGACAGACAGACAGACAGACAGACAAAGACAAAGAGAGTTGAGACAGAGTCTCTCATAGCCCTGGCTGCCATGATGCTCACTACATGTAAGCCAGTTTGACTTTGAAATGTGCCTCAGTGCTAGGATTAAAGGTGTTCACCACCATGCCAGACCTGCTTATAAATCTTGTAGGAGAGGGGCAAGGTCTTATGAGCCTCTTGGACTCAGTCTTCTGCAGGTCTTTTTAAAGTAATCCCGGCTGCTAACAGTGCAAGAGAGCACTAGTCAGGTCATGCTCGGAGGACAGCATTCCACACACAGGATCTCTCACTGCAGTGTGGAGCTCACCAATTAGACTGGGTTAGTGGCCAAAAGCATGAGGTTGAGGCTAGCCTGAACTACATAGTGACTACCAGGCCATTCTAGGCTTTGTAGCAAGATCCTGTCTTTTTTATTTTTTTTCTTATTAGTTACATTTTGTTAACTCTGTGTCCCAACTGTATCCTGCTCCCTCATTCCCTCCCCAACCCCACACTCCCTCCCTGGTCTCCTCCCTGCCCCTTTCCAAGTCTACTGATAGGGGAGGACCTCCTCCCCTTTCATTAGACCCTGTTTTATCAGTTATCTTCAGGGCTGGCTGCAAAGTCCTCCTCTGTGGCCTAACAGGACTGCTCCTCCCCTGGAGCACTGAGGCCCTAGATTTAATCCCCACTTTGTCTCACCCCCAAAAGCTCCTTTTGACAATTCTGCTTATGAATATGTTCAAATTTTAAGTATTTAAGCTCCTGGGAACAGTTGTAATACTTTGTGTGACATCTCTAAGTAGGATGTTTGGATCTTTGGCTGTTTGTACTGCAGTCATGAAGTGAGCAGACTGGTGGAGTCAGAAGCCCTGCAGCTGGCTTCATGATGTACTGCAGTGCAGTGGTGTATAGTTTGGTCTCAGCAAGACATTAGGCACACCCAGTGTCTTAGCTAGGTTTGTATTGGGGAGGAAAGGGTTTATTACAGCTTGGATGTCAGGGCAAGAAGTCAAGGTAGGAACCTGGAGGCAGGAAATGAAGTCTGCAGAGGCTGTGGGAAAATGCTGTTTATAGGCTTGTTCTCTATGGCTTGCTCAGCCTGCTTTTTTACACCACCCAAGACCACCTACCCTGATTTACAAAGTAGTTATGTTGAAGTAACTTCTACTTAAGAGATAAAACCGCAGGTAAAGGCACCTATAGGCCAGCCTGAGAAACCGAGTTCAATCCCCAGAGTTCGTATGGTGGTCGGAGAAAACGGACTGTTGTTTTCTGATCCCCACACATGTGATCAGACAAGGAAGAGGTTCGGATTACTTGTTTGTAGCAATATAATTTAATGTATAGCCAAACCTAAAGATTATAAACATACATACACATACACACACACATAAAAATAAATAGCTTCAGGGGCTGGAGAGATGTCTCAGAGATGTCTCACTGGCTGGTCTTCCAGAGGCCCTGAGTTCAATTCCCGGCAACCACATAGTTGCTCACCACCATCTTTAATAAGATCTGGTGCCCTCATCTGCTTATAGGCAGAACACTGCACACGAAATAAATAAATAAATAAATGGGAAAAGAATTAGTAGCTTCAAAACTTTTATTTATTTCCTCAGTGTGTGTGTGTGTTTGCTTGCATACAGATGCCACATATATACGTGGACATCAGAAGACAGCTTTTCTCTTTCCACTAACTAGGTTCTGGAACTAAAATTCTGGTCATCAGACTTGGCATCAAGATCCAACTAAGCCATGTCATCAGCCCATTAATGGCTTTTATATACATCGTTAATAACAAAACTTCAGGGGGGAAAATCGAGAAAGCAATCTGATTCACAGGAGGAAAAAAAATAGGAAAAGAGCAAGAGAGAAAGATCTAAAAATAAATTTAGCCACCATTTAACAGGATTTTCAAATTAGAAAGACATATACATGTTCATGAATTGTAATAATGTCTATAAAACCCATTGTGACCAACAAATTCAGTTCCTATCAAAATACCATTAAGGCCTGGAGAGATGGCTTAAAGAAGAAGAGCACTGGCTGCTTTTTCAGACAACCCAGGTTCAATCCAGCACCCACATGGTGACCCACAATGTAACTCTACCCCAGAGAATCTGATACCCTCTTCTGTCCTCCATGTTTACATAGACATATGCAGACAAACACCAATACACATAATAAGATCAACACTTGGGAGGCAGAGGCAATCGGATCTCTTTGAGTTTGAGGCTAATCCGGTCTGCAAAGGGAGTTCCACGACAGCCAGAGCTACACACAGAGAAACCCTGTCTTGAAGGGGAAAAAAAAAAAAAAAAAAAAGAAATTACTAGTGACAGTCCCTGCAGAAGTAGAAAAAGTAGTCCTAAAATTTGGATTGATCCACAAGACTGTCAAATAGCTAAAGCAGTCCTGAGCAGAATATTATTAACCTAAGAAACATAGCATTGGCATAAAAACAGACTCACAGACTAATAGAGTAGATGAGAGGAGACAGAAATAAATGCATATATTTATGATCAACTGGTTTGCAACCAAGGTAGTGACAGTACACTACACACACATACACACAACATGTGTACACACATATGCATAAAATACATACAGATTTATCTTTATAAGGAAAATTGTAGCTCAAAAGATATAAAATGTGAGCACAAGAGATGGTTCCTCAGTTAAGAGCTTTTTCTGTTCTTCCAGAGGACCTAAGTTCTGTTCTCAGCACCCATGTCCAATAGCTCACAAATTCCTGTAACTCCAGCTCCAGGGAGTCTGACACCTTCTGGCCTCTGTTGGCACTGCATTCACTTACACAAACTGTGCACACATAAATAAAATAAAATCTTTTTAAAAAATTAAAACTGACTAAGTAGTTGCTGAACTACTAAGTCATCTTTACTATCTTTGCTTCTTTATTGTTTGAGACAGAGTTTCTCTGTGTAGCCTTTCCTGGAACTCACTCTGCATGTAGACTCCCTGGCCTCGAACTCAGAGATACAACTGCCTCTGGCTCCCAGCGCTGGGTTCAAATGCACATGCCGCTACCACCCAGCACTGTCTTTATTTCTTAAGTTTGATTTTAGTTCTAATTTTAAAAGCCTCTGACTTGCCATATTCTCTGATCTCCTGTAATTTTCATTCTACCCACTCTGTTCTCAGGTAGCTTCTGACCCCGTCCAACAGAAACATATGCAAGTGTCAGTACTGTTCCTAATGAGTTAGGTTTCTCTCTGGCTGTCATTTGCTTTCCCCTCCTGAGGCCTACAAGAAACGTAGTCCTCTCGCCTACTTCCCCAAGGAAAAAGTCTTGATTGTGCTGTACACCTCAATTATACCCTCCACAAAGAGCACCACGGAACCCTTCCACTACGTTTTGATGCTTTGGTGCCTGTCTTCAGCTGCGTGTGGCTGAGATTTAAGAATGTGGGTGAAATTTTGTATTTAGTCAATTTCTATTATCCAAATTATATTGGTTGGTGTCTTTTGGCAGTCTGAAGATTTCCTGCCACTCATTATGTAATTTTTTTTCTCTTTTTAAAAATTTTCTCTTAAGCAATCAAGTACAAATTACAAAGATAACAGACAAATCACATAGAGATTATAGAGGATTTTGTGGTATTATATCCGTGCATCAGTAGCCTTCTTCATCAATCCACAATTCTGTGTTATTCTTCCAGCATGTAAAAATAAAAGGGCTGATTATGTCAGTCATTACCAGACAGTTGTGGAATTAAGGTCTTCTTTTGCTACATTTAATAATAAGAACCAAGAGCCATTACCAAAAATAAACTGGACTTGTAAATTACATAAGCATTTAAGCCAGGTAGCATACATTTCAATATAGTAGAATGGATCTTATTTTGTAGATTCCAGTGTCAAGGAAATCATGTTGTACATGCAAGTGTACGTACACACATTCACACAAACACACATATACAGAGTAAAATATTGTTTGACCATCAAAACAGAAAGAAATTGTCTTATTCAGCACTAGAAATCATTGTTTAAATGAAATTAAGTACAAAAATTATACATGTGTCCACTTATATTTGTAATGCAAAAGTTTATCTAAAAGTGGCCACCACTGACTAAGCACGGGAAAGAGTTGGCTAATGAAAAGAGGGCAGCCAGTGGAAACTGAGGTACAGATGGACTATGTCATACTACATTGGATGACTCTGGTTAGCAACAATTAATTGAATATTTCAAAATAGCTAGTAGAGAACATTTTGAATTTGCTACACTTTGCCCAAAAAAATAATGTGACTAAGATGACTAAAGTGTTAAGCCAGAAGTATGTGTGTTTGTGTGTCTGTATGTGTGTGTATAAATGTCAAACATTGATGTGAACAAATAGGTCATTAAAAGTAAATGTGTATACATGGTATTTTAGCACATGTCTATAATCCCAGCATTCCTGTACTGAGGCAGAAGAACCACAAGTTTGAGGCAAGCCTGGGTTACAATATGAGACCCTGTCCAAAAAAAAAAAAAATCTAACATAAGTATTCTGCTTAAACTTGGCACAGTTGAACTATAATTATAGTTGCCTATAATCTTAGCATTTAGGGTGTAAAAGCAGGAAAATTTGGAGTCAAGGCCAGCCTCCACTACATACTGAATATGAGCTGGCTATGAAACTGTCTCCAAAACCAAAATGAAATAAATTTCAAGGATGGGGATAGAGGAAACTAAATAAAATATCTTTTAGCTGCTTTCTGTAGTATGACATTTGATCCAGAGCAATGACTATCCGACATGCCTAGAAGCCAGTTCTGTAGCATCAAGTTTTGCTGAATGATCTGCTAATTTGGAGACCCAGAGATATGTGTCAGCTTTGCCTCCCTGCAGGCTGGTAGTGGGACAATTTACAGGAGTAGAATAAGAGATTGTTTATTGGCTGGATTGTCAAAGGGGACATTTTAGATTCTTTGTGCAGCTATGTGATCATCATGTGTCTTTACAGGCCACAAGTTTCTTCTCGGTGTGAGGGAGAATTATATTCTGTGGGAGGTTTTGGACTTGTAATATAAGGTCACTGACTGGAGGATCTTTATTTGTTGTTTGTTTTTCATTGCTCATGGCAGGCAAGTAATCTACTGCTGAGCACACCCCAGCCAAATAAAAGGCTGGTCTTTGCTTTGTTTAGACAAATCTCAGCCTGGCCTTCATCTGGAGGCCACGTTGGCACTAAACTCTAAATCCTTTTGCCTCAGCCTCTTAGGTGCTGGTATTACTGGTATGTACTACCACTCCTAGTAGTTATTTCCAAAGTTAAAGTATGATTGGAATACAGCTCAACAGTTTCACTGTAAGGCATTTCTTCAAGAGAAATATAAATATACATTTACACGGAAGCTTCTATGCAATTCTTATTTGTAATAGCCTAAAATTATGAAGTACTTTACTCTTCTGCAGTGGATGAATGGCTTGACCATACATACATTAATACTGCTGAATGTTAGGCAGCAACACGAGAGCAAATTCTATTTATGTGTATAGCAACCTGGACAGATCTTAGTGATAAACAAAGCCAACGTCAGCCATCATATATGTTGGAATTCCACAAATGACAGATTATACAGGTAAAAAACAGATTAGTCAGGGACTGCAGTAAAGAGACTTCTATAGGAAGAGAGCACTGTCCTGCTTAATTGGTGGCCATAGTAGCTCTGCACTCAAAGGCACTGGAGCAGCTATGCCACTGTCAGGCTCCCAACTCCACCTCTCTGTTTCCTCTACTTCAGAGAGGAAACTGAAGGAGTGGCACATGTTCAGCCTGAAATTGATTGTCTGATTCTGTCTTTCCTCTGTTTTACTTATAAAAACAAACAAAAAATGAGGGCCTATAGATAAATAGAAAGGATAACATTTTGCACCATGAAGCTGTTTCTTTACTATTTAAAACTAGTGATCCCCCTGTTTTATCATTTATCAGCTTCAGGTCTCTGCAGGTCTTAGGCCACAGTCTTTGAGTTCCTCATCATTTTGATATCTCTAGATTCAAAGTAGGGAGATGTGATCTCATTTCCTGCTTCTGGTTTTATTTTGTATCTGCCACATACTGATTTTGAGTTCACCTGTTTTATTTCCCAGTGATTCTGTTCAGCTATTTTCTCTCAGAGAAGTTACATTATAACTCCTAGGCTTAAGTCTTGACCCTGTCACTTATTTTTCAGTCTCTTTGTGGCTTTGGTTTTATTACTTATGAGTAACACCCATTTCATAGAATTAGTGGTGATGTGATTGAAGATACATACTGTTAGTTAGGTCTCAACTGTATGTTGAGTGTGTGTTGGAGGTTTTATGGCTCTCCTGTTACCAGAATGACCTGTACTATGTCTGATCACAAGTTCCTTAGGGTACTTGCTTTGGGTAGGATGTCTTACTGTACTAAAGAATGGAACCACAGGAAAACCCTGAACTCTTGTGTGGCCTCATGCTATGCTGTTCTTATCATCATGACAAACACAATTACAAGACAGTAGTTTGAGCTAAATATAGCAGGAACACCAGGAGGAATCCATGACTCCTGTTACAAGATTAGCTGGGATTAAATAGAAGAGTTACAGTTAAACTCTAGCTCTTTCTGTTTTACACTGTATCTATTTGTTGAAGCCCTTACTATATTGTTTCTTGTATGAAGAACAAAGATAACAAAAGACTACATAATGCTTCATTTTAGCCACTCACAAATCCTCACTGAAGCTTAATCTTTTCAAAAGATGTATACACCCAAATGGAGAATCGCTCAGAAATAGATTGTCACTGCCATATGAAATGTTTTTGAGAGCTCCTAGGAGCTGTAATAGAGCCAGACTGCTGTGCTACTGAGCTTTTAACATGAAAAGTCAGTAGTGACCCTGGCAGCTGGGTGACGCATGTAGGAACAGTGGGAGTAACCCTGGCTGGGAAACAGAAGGCCTGGATATTGTTTCTCTTCTCTGTATCCTGCTCGGGATCTCAGGACTCTGAACTCTCAAGCCTGTACAATGGCCTTCCCAGGACGAGCACTCCCCTGCACTATCCCAGAAAATGAAGAAATCCCCGGGACAACCCTTAACAGTGTCCTGGAAGATAATGGGAATGAAGACGAGAGAGCTGTGTCCAACCTGCAGCGCAGGCACAGTGATGTAAAAGTCTACAAGGAATTTTGTGATTTTTATGCGAAATTGTGAGTGTCTCTCCTCTTGGAATGTGGGCTTTCAAATCTCCAGTTCTTGCACTCTGCATTCCCTAGCCATTTGTTTCAGCTAATGTGTTTTAATTTAGTATGGCTTTTCTAGGGTGTACTGAGGGCTTGGGGTGGCTCACAGATTGTCTTGTCTCATAAACTTTCACCAGAGGACATTAACAGGTGTCAAGGAAAATACCACCTTCCTGAGAAGAATAGAAAGTTCTCATCTTTCTAATGATGGTACATTTTCATTGTGTTATCCATAAGAAAAGTTGGCACTTTGTGTTTTCAGGATCTATAACAGGAAAAAAAATACACTCTGAAAGTTCTCAAAGATGAAACTAAAAATTTAATTGATAAATACTTTGTTGGGGAATTATTCCATAATTAATATTTGAGGTTGTTAGTAAACTCTCAAGATATTTGATAACAGAATTTGAATATTGTTGTATTTAAGAGCAGAAATTTTGTTTTGTGTGTGGTGATAAATGAAATGTTAAAAAATGGAAAGCTTGATTTTAGTTTCCTGTGCTGCCAACCTGTAGAGATACGTTCATAACATCAGTCCTCGTTGCCCAGTCAAGACTCTGTCCTAAAGGCTTTCATAGAAATACATTCTCCCTACTCCCATATTTTCTTCATCATCAACATTTTTTTTCATTAACACTTTTTAGTGAAAACCATTTTCTGGAAAATTAAGCAATTAGGTATAATCTAATGATTTGTCTCTTAAAATAACTTCTACATATGTTACATTAAATATTGCCAACTGTAAAGAAAAAATGTGTACAGGAGAGTCAGGCAAAAGAGGAGCTGAGCATGTAATCCCAACACTTGGGAGGTATTGAGAATCAGGAATTTGAGACCAGCCTGAGCTACATGAAACCCTATCTCAACCTATCTCAAAAAAAGAAAAAGAAAACCAATCAGCCTACAAACAAGAAGGTGAGAAGAAAGGGAAACATGAGGTCAGTAGGGAGGCAAGTGATTGCTGTTTCCTAGTCCTCCTTTGTTGCTAAAAGGAATTAATATATGTATATGTATATATTCATATATATTATATAATATATATATAAAACATTAATCTGTCTACCCATTTTGCCAATTCTGCTTGATTATGCAAACATAAATTAAGTCTGGAATGTAGTGAATATAAACAGGTCAGTGGTAAAAGCAGTTTTATCCAAGGACCTCATTAGACTGTCTCAGTACCACCCAAAAAAAAAAAAGCAGTGGGGATTGAAATCCAATACTTCTTGTATGAGAAATAATATTTATTAATTCAATTAAAAATAACTTATTACATGTTAATAATATAGAAAGAAGGATGCCATTGCCTTACCTTGTTGCACATTTGTTGATGTTTTTCTTGATACAAATCCCTCCTTCCAATCTGCTTCTGCATTCTGCACAGAGATGTAGATCAGAGGGTACTTCAAAACTTTGAGAGAACCAGTCATCCCATACCTTGAGAATCAGGGAGTTAAGTGGTAGTGAATCAGGACATCCCAGAATGTTCTCCAGCTTTTGGGGAGGTCCATTAAGATTACTGAGGTTTGGGGTATCCTTGGAGAGAATTTAGAATTATAATGATGCCATGTCTTTTAATGGCACTTTCTGCTTTTCAGGGATGTGTGTGTGTGTGTGTTTTAATTATTTCATCCTCAAAACAGCTTCTGAGAATTCTTGAGCAGATGTGGATTAGTGTCCTTCTCTATTTGGTCACTCTTTCTGTAAGAGTGTGCCCAGATCTAAGTAGAACTTCATTAAAACTGTCCAGATCTCCTCATCTCATATTAGTTCTGAAAAGACAAAGTGGAAGTCTGTCTACACAGTGTTTGGGCCAGGTTTACACAGCACTGAGACTGCCTCCTTCCTTATAAAAAGTGTAGTGGGGTGGGGCACACATACATGGAGGTCAGAGATAGTGTATTGGAGTCACTTTTGTTCTTCTACCATGTGAGTTCCAGGGATGAAGGTCAAATCTTTGGGCTTGGCAGTACCATTACCTGGTACCATCACTGGCCCCATCTTTTCTTTTTTTTTCCAGTGACATTTCTATTTTATATTTGAGGTTAATAATTAAAAGTACAGTTTGATTGGTCTGAAATGGTGAATGTGGGAATTCAACGTAGAGTTACTTTTGGCAAGGTTACAAATAGAATTGTCTTGAAACATTTGAGGGAAGAAGACAAGTGTAGAGCTGTCCTCAGTTGGGGTGGGGTGAAGAATAACTATTGCCACTTTTGCAATAGTTAAAGTGGCTGGTTAAAGTGTCTATAAAGTTAGAGGCTCTCCACACCATCTGTCTCTTACCATTGGTGGTGATACACTGATAAAATATCAGAAAGGTCAGAAGCTATGCCAGGAGCAGACTTGGTAGACATATAACTCTGCCATAGAGTAGGCCTCTAAAAACAAACGAACAAAAAAACTATTTGTAAAATTATGAAGAATAACTTGGCCAGTGACTGTTCAGCATAGGGAACCTTCATTTCTGAAATTTTCAGAAACAAAATAGCTATTTATGTGAAATCTTCACCTAATTCTTTGCCTTGGCCATGGTCCCTTACTTCTGAAGCACCAGTGGCTGGAGAAACCTGAGATTATTCATTGAACACATCCTGTGTTTTGAGGTGTCGTGGAATTGCTCCTGAGGGAACTGTCAGGCATTCAACACTACTTACTGCCTGGTTTCATTCTCCTGACCTGAGCTGTAAAACATGATTGCATCTCTACCAGGAACTCTCAGGAACTCTCAGTAAGGCTGTGTTCTGTGATGGGGATGATTCCCTGTAAGCAGCAAGCCAGGATTCTACTCCTGTGTCATTCATTGACTAAGAAGCTAGTTCAAAGATATTGAATTAACCGTCCTCATCTGAACCTGTTTTTCCATCTGGAAAGTGGTCTTTATTACATAAAATTCTGTGATTTAAAGATACATTTTATACTGTTAGTATTCAGTGTTTGCCTTATTTACAGTCTAATAGAATTGAGGTATCTTGTTTAATTTTCAGTCGTTTTAAGTAGTTGTTTTCAACAGTCTAACCAAAGGTATAATCTAAATTTAGGTTATATTATGACATTCAGTTACATGAAGTTTAGATTCTGTTATTTTAAAGGGATAGAGGTTGACTTTAAGATATTATCTCATGGAGAGAAGGGGTGTGTGAGGCCTCACCCATAGTGGAGAAGCTACTGGCAGTTGGCTGTGCCTAGAGAAGGGAGAGTCAGTTTTCTTTTGCAGTATGGCCCACTATAGGTTGCCCATGCTGCAGTGGTTGATGCCCTACATTCATGCACATATGGGCATCACTAACTGGACCCAGTATGTTATGAGGAGGACAGGACAAATAGACATGAAGTTGGGAGGGTGACATGGAATGGAGAGTACTGGAGGAGCTGGAGGTGGGAGTAGGGTTAGAAGTGATATAAATACATTGTATTCTTACCAAAGAACAACTTTTTAAAAAGATGTTATATCGTGGATATTTTGTTTGTTTTGGTTTTTTGAGATAGGGTTTCTCTGTGTTGCCCTGGCTGTCCTGGAACTCAGTGGTGTAGAGGCTGGCCTTAAACTCATAGATCCACCTACCTCTGCCTCTCAAGTGTTTGCTGTGTCATCAGTATTTTAATTAAAGCTATAACTATCCAGCTGTAAGCCTGAGTTCCTTGAGAGAAACATATATTCATTGGTTTATTTGAGACAGTCTCATTATAGCTTTATGGCCCAGGCTATTCTTGAACTTCTGGGCTCAAGCAACCTTCCTGTCCCTACCTCCTTATAGACTAGAATTACAGGTGTACAGCACTGTACCAGCTAAGGGAACTCTTGGCTTTGATCTGGGTTCTTAGTATCTAACACTGCTTACATAAATGCTAAGAATGTTAAGTCAAATAGAAGCAAAGCAGGAGGCCCTTTCAGAATCTAAAGTGCCTAGGTTAATGAGACTGGGCCTATTTGAGTTAGCGAACTTGTGAAACCTGGTTTTATGAATAAAGTAACAGTTCTTGTATCTAGATAGAATTTGCTCCTTGGTTCTTGGTGTCATCTGCTCTTAAGCCTAATTACAAGTTAACAGTCTCTGTCTTGCCCTTTGTGTGTTACAGCAATATGGCCAATGCCTTGGCCAGTGCCACATGTGAGCGCTGCAAGGGAGGCTTTGCACCTGCTGAGAAGATCGTGAACAGTAATGGTGAGCTCTACCATGAACAGTGCTTCGTGTGTGCTCAGTGCTTCCAGCAGTTCCCAGAAGGACTCTTCTATGAGGTGGGTCAACTCAGCTGCCCTTCACTTTTAAATTCATTACCAGAGATTGAATTCAAGTGTCAGATATTTAGTACCTGGAAGATTCATTGTGGAGTACATGTAGAACATGTAGGTCACAACCTAAGTAGGATGCCTGTGTATACCTACACGCATGCCCATCAATTCATCTTATTTCAGAATATGCAATATCCTGTGACTATACCATCAACGTAAGTACTTCTACTGCAAGTACAGACTCCTTTCACAAGGCCTACAGCAGAAGCATCTCTGGCCTCCCCCAATACTTGCCCCTACATGAACTTTGCCCATCTCATTTCTAGGTCTTCCTTTATCAGGATATCATTGACCTACTCCTGAAGGGGAACCTGTGTTACCTGCTTCCTGATTTCTAAGCCATAGCCTGGAGATTTCCATGCATGTATCTTCTAAAGAGGATCTTTTTAGGAATTGAGCACTGCAGCAACCACTTTGTGTTTGGCCCTTCTGTGAATGTGTCTTGAGTTATTTCTAAGCACTTGTTTTTCTTGATGTCACCATGCAATCTGTACTTCCACCATTATTGGAACCTTTTTATCACAGTAAACATGTATTGTGGGAATGGCTTAGGGAAGCTCATTCCCCACATCATGAGTGAAAATGAAAGTGACCGCTTTAGCAATTCATTTTTGTTACCACACCACTTAACAAATTTGCATATATGTCATTTTTATATGATGACATATATATATACATATATATATATACATATATATATATATAATCATAGTACAGCTAAAAATGTTCTTTGATTTCTTTTTTAATTATTATCTTATGTGTATGGGTGTTTTGCCTGCATATATGTCTATGTACTATGTGCATGCCTGATGCCCTTGAAGGGCAGAAGAAGTTATAAGATCTATTGAAACTGGATTTAAAGAGGGTGTGAGCCACCATGTGGGTGCTGGGAATTGAACCTAGGTCCTCTGGAAGAGGAGCTGAGCCATCTCTCCCTTTGATTTTTTTTTTTCTTTCCTTCTACCAGACTTAGATTTTCCTGTCACCATGCCTGAGGAAGGAAAGGTAGTTTGTAATAGTCATTACTAAACTGATTATTACCACTGAGACATTTTCTCCTCTGCAGAATGAAATTCCCAGGCCAGCCTGGAAAACATCATTTGTCCCTCATAGATGCTTAAAAATTCCATTTGGGAATTGTCTGTATTAATGTAACTTGAGGAAATAGTACTGAATATATATTGAATATACTCACAGAATAAAATTTTATTCTCTAGTACATATACTATTCAGGAGTTCCTACTATGTATCAGGAAAAAACGAGCAAGCAAGCAAGCAAACAAAAACCCTTAGCAAATAGGAGGATACTCTTCTCTTTTCTTCCTCCGGGAAACTTTTTGGCAAAAAAGATGGCCTTGGGAACCTGAAATGACAATCATGGAAGAACAGGAGAAAGAGAGGTCAGAGTCCAACTGTAGGAGAAAAGAAGATGGAGAGATATTCCCCAGGGCATATAGATGGTGGTGGTGGGTCAGACACTCTACTGAGTCTGAATGGCTGTTATTGGTACAGAGAAGTAAAAGTTAGGGGCTATGACAGCATGGGAGGGAGGGTTTGCTGTTGTACTGCTGTCACACAATTTAGAAAACCCTTCTTAGAAGTTAGTAAAAAGCTGTGGATCTCTTAACTCAGCCAAATAAGACTGTTTTGATTTTAAGATCATTGTGATGAACAAGGGAAGACATAGATAAATATAAAACCTTTATTACTCACTCATGGAAGTCAATACACATAGGTTAGAAAAGTACAGGCAGGGAAAGAAAGATAGGGATCCATAGGCCAAACCTTTATTGGCTATCAGTATCCAAACATATCTCCTGTGGAGAGTTTTCATTAGTGAGCTTAAAGCAAGTTTCAGGTGGCTTCACAGTCCATTCTGGGTATGAGAGTCAGCACAGCTCCTCAAGCTGTATCTAGCTGACCAGAAGAAGGTTGCCAGGGAACAGTGATGCATGACAGACAGCTGAATTGGTCATACTGTGTTGCTGGGAAGCACAGAACTGGAGACAGTTAGGGTGACTGATAACTTTCTCTGATGTTAGAAAGTATAGCTTCTATTCACAGTGGATGCCAAAGCAACATGTCATAGATACTCATGACAGACTCCCACAGCACACAAAGAGGTCCTAGGAATATGGGAAATGGCTTAGTCAGTAAAATGCTTGCCTTGCAAGCATGAGGGCCTGAGTTCAGATCTCCAGCACTTATGTAAAAAACCTAGAGTAGTGGCACATACCATAGCTAAGGAGGTAGAGACAGGAAGATACACTTGGGACTTGCTGCCTATGTTCTAGCTGAAATCAGTGAGGTCAAGGTTGATTGAGCTCCTATCTCCAAAAATCCGATGGATAACAGCTGAAGAAGTCACTAGACAAAAATCTCTGGCCTCCACGTGATCACATACACACATATATACATGTGTAACTGCACACACACACGTACACAGATACATGGACATGTCTACATAAATACATACTAAAAAAAAAAAAAAAAAGGGAGTGCTGGTATTTATGCCATACAAGTCCCCTTTAATCTCTACCTTCCCCCCCCCCCCCCCGTGGTGCTGAGAGGTGAAAACATCCTTGACAATGCAGCAGGTAGCAGTTTGTGGTGTGACAGGGTATTAGAACCCATTTTGGTTTGGTTTGCTTTTGATTCTTTTGAGATGGGTTCTCTCTGTGTAGCCTTGACTATCCTGGAACTCACTTTGTAAACCAGGCTAGCCTTGAACTTACAGAGATATGTCTCCCAAGTGCTGGAATGAAAGTCTTGTGCCACTGCTGCCTTGCCAGGTTTCTTCTTAAGATTAAGGAAACGTTACTGGAAAGGCAATTAAGGAAAGACCTCAGAAACTCAGAGGGAAAGGTCAGTTTTCTTCTGCCCAGCACTTTTTTTTTTCTTCTGCCTGATCTGCCCTCTGGGGTGCTCCAGTCCCTTTTTAGGCCTTTTCTCTAATACTGTCCTTTTACCTGTCTTTTTGGCATCATCTGGCACTGTTTTTTTTTGTTGTTGTTGTTGTTGTTTGTTTGTTTGTTTTTAAATCTGATGAGGTTTATTGGATGAAAATGGAGAAAAAGAGGGAAGGAGAGAGATACAGAGAGCCATAGTGGGGGGAGGAAGTACCCTGGGCTGGTTTACAAATCCTGTAAACACAGAGGGGGAAAACAAGAGAGTGAGAGAGCAAGAAGACAAGAGAGAGACAAAATAGCGGGTTGGTCCTTTTATGGAGCAGCTTAACCATATGTGACACCTGGTGGGTGACACATGATGATATCATAGGTTGCCAGGTTACTCAGAAGCAGGCTGCCTAAATACTAACATTCCTACCTTTTTCACTAATTAAAAAATGAGGAGCTTGGGCGGCTTCTCCTGTAAGGCAAGTTTATATAAATGTAGGTTCATTGGAAGCAGCTCTTGGTTGGCACTGTCTTCTTAGCCAGCAGTGGCTATCTCCTTTGCACCTGCCTCTACATGTGGTCCTGTCAGCTGCAAAGCTACTTCTGTTAGAGAAAAGTTTGAAAATAGCCTTCAGCGAAGCAGAATAAAACATGACTCATACTTGTTCTCCTATCCATTCCTTCCTTACTTCTCTTCACTTCTGGGCTATAAATATCCTCCCTAGTGTTATTCCAGAAGGTATTATGAATCACAGTGTTGGGCTATTAATGGACTTTTGCCTTCTGGGTCCTAAGGAAGAAAGCTATTTTAGTTACAATGTTTACTGTTTAAGGTCCATTTTCCAGCCCAGGATTTGTAAACCTGCAGATAGAAAATAATAACTTTTCTTTTGTTTCAATGGCATGTTAGAGAAAAAGCTATCCCTATCTAAGAGTAAGATGTATATTCATCTTTGCCTAACAGTGGAAGGTTTTCTAGACTTAGAAGTCCATTTAATTTTTTTTGTTTGGGTTTTTTTGTTGTTGTTGTTTTGGTTTTGTGGTTGTTATAGTTGGTTGTTGTTTTTTTGTTGTTGTTTTTATTGTTGTTGGGTCTTTTTGTTTTGTTTTTTGAGATTACATAATCTAGCCTGGCTGAAGTGACTGAATTCCTGATCCTCTACCTTCCTAGTGCTAAGATTCCAGGCAGGCATTACATCAGAAACTTGGTCTGTGTATATCAGTGTTAGTGTAATGAGGCATGCAGGGCAGGTCGTGTTGGTTGGTAGTGCTTGCTTGCTTAGCATTCAAGTAGCTGACTCAGTACTTAGCACTTCAGAAGACAGACAGAAGAGGATCTTCTCCAGTCCCTACATTTACAATTGCTTTTATCTTTTGTCAAAGCATTCTTCTTTCCTTATTTCCACTGCTCTTGCTCTTTCCCTTGGAACCAACTATGAAGACTTACAGATAACAAAAGTGTGGCTGAGGCAGGAGATTTGCAAGTTCAGTGCTAGCCTGGTCTGTTTGCTTAAAAAGACCCTGTCTCAAATTTTTTAAAAAGAGAAGTTTTGTTTACTTCAAGTCATGAAGACCAGGATATTCATCCTTTAGCCACAAAGAGAAGTCCGGAACCAGACCCTTGTTCACTACCTACCCACTCACTAGAACATGTGGCTAGAGATACAAACACAAGTATTTCTGATGTATCTGTACTTCTCTTAAGCACTGTATAGCTGATTATGATTGCATATGCTTATAATCCCAGCACTTGGGAGACCCAGGAGGATCTGGAATTCCCAACTCCCACATGGTGGCTCACAACCATCTTTAGCTCCAGTACCATGTGATCTCATGCCCTCCTTTGACCACGTTGAGCACCAGGAACACATGTGGTAAACAGACATACATGTAGGCAAAACACCCATGACAGAAAAATAAATAGATAAACATTTTAAAATGTAAAGCCTTGTCCTTAAAAGAAAATCAGAACAACAACAAAAAGAGTGACATAGTAGCTACTAAGAATACTACCCAGATGTGATCCCTATACCCTTTCTCCTACTAGATGATGTGGTTTAAAACATGAACCTAAATTTTTCCGTATAAACAGAAATCTATCCCCCTCTAAAAAAATAAGGTGTTTTGCAGCTTTCTTCATCAAAAAGAACTGATTTACCTATGGCTTCCCTGGAAGATTCATTACTAATGTTACCAGCTCAGTTCCATCTGTTTTATCCCATATCTTCTGAGTCCACAGAGCACTTTATTCATCTCTAACAGGGAACACTTTTACACTTCATTATGGCTGTTTTTTATTATACTCATCTTCCCATTTAACTTTTTTGACTATAATTGACCATAATCCCAGCACTTGGGAAATGAAAAGAAGGAGCAAGAACTCAAACCCATCCTTGACTACATAGCAAGTTTGAGACAAGCCTGGGCTACGTGAGACTTGTCTCAAAAGAAGAAGACCCCATTAAAAAGGTGTGCCATTTTCTTTCTTTGCTTATTGCTTAAAATAGCAGGAGGGCCTGGGCTTGTAGTCAGTAGTGGAGTGCATATTTGTTCAGTATGCATTTGTTCAATATGACTCAGTCCCAGCACTGATATGTAAACAAAAAAGAATATGAGAAGTGTCTAATACCCAAGGTAATGCAGCTCTCAACTCTTTATAATGAAGAAATATCTTTATTTAACAGAAAGCACAATTCGTTTCGCATTATTAATGCTCGGTTGCCAAACTAAAAATCCAGTTTTCTTCATTCAAATATTATTCTGAATGTTACTTTAAATAACCTAAATATTAATGACTATAGAAATTAACTCTCGTTTTAGAGAAGATAGTAACCTTGTAGCTGTGTAGGGTGTTAAAAAGATAGCAGGGCTGCTGGGGTGTCGCAGTAGTAGAATGCTCCCCTAGTGTGTTCAATTCCTAGTGTTGCTTCTTTAAGCCTTGATTGAGATGGGACTTCTCGGTGGCATAGATGTCATAAAGGCAGCATACCTGTGCTTCCCATACCTTGCCAGGAAACTAGTCCCCTGTACAGGAGTAAGTCCTGTGCATTGCTACCTTAGAAGACTTAGAAGGTTGTATTTATCCCTAAAATAATTCAGCACCTATAGTGAGCCACTTACTGCACAAGATGCATTATAAGTACTTGTTCTTTCATTTGATAGTTACATGAGCCCTACAAACTAGGTGTTACTGTTTACAGTTTACATGTGGCAAAGTAAGCCCAAGCTTATTATTATATAGTAACAACTGACTTGGGATTTTTCTCAGGACTTTCATCTCCAAAAGCTACATTCCCTTGCACTGTATTGCCCTGCTTTTCTCTGAAACTGAAATGATTTAGGTATATTTTACAATATAACTTTTTTTTTTTCTGAAAACTTCACTCATACATTCTGTAGATATTTATGGAAAACCAGCGACCCAATCCCAGAGTTCTTTTCATAGTTTTCACAACTCTAATTGTGGAGAGTCTGTATAAGTATATGACTTTCATATAGATTTTTAAGTTTGATTTTGTTATGTTGAAAAGAATCAGTGCCACTGGGTAGTGGTGGTGCACGCCTTTAATCCCAGCACTTGGGAGGCAGAGGCAGGTGGAGCTCTGTGAGTTTGAGGCCAGCCTGGTCTACGTAGTGAGTTTCAGGAAAGCTAGAGCTACATGGAGAGAGTCTGTTGGTCTCCCCTCTCCCCAAAGCAATATCAGTGCTAGTTTCCATAAGATTTCAGTATGTGAAGTTGTCTTCTAATGCATATAAACCATTATTTTATAAATCTACCAATTTAGTGGTGGCTTAGACTAATTAAATGTTATTTTCTGAAGGAAATATTCATTTAAATAGGTTCAAACATCAGTAATAGTGGTTCCTGAGTATAGCTTTGTGTACGGTTATCTCCATTAAAAGAAGTATTTTTTCCATGAAGTACTTTTAGAAGTGAGCTAAAGAATACAATTCCAGAAAGCTTTCAAACTGGCATAGACTGAACCCAGAACAAGGGCCTAGACATGGGCCTTGTATGGCGCAAATTCAGCCAGCATGCTGAATTCTCTGCTAATGCTTCAGACACTTTTCTCTCTCTTTGTTTGGTTTTCCTAGTATGTGCCTTTCTCCCCCATCACAAAATATATTAACAGGAAAGACCTGTTGGTAATGAATGCTGTAATGGAACAATGATTAACAAAGAGTTTCCTCACTCATTTCCTCTCATACTGTATCCTGATTATTCAGGAAGGCTGGGATTGAGAAGTGAAGACTGAAGAGAGGAAACGCCAAAGCCAGCCTCTCTGCTTATCTACTGACTCACTTGTTTCAGAGCAATTCATGACAAATATATAAACCATAAAATAAATGTCCAGCTCTGCATTCCTGAGATTAAACCATCCGCCAAGTTCCCAGCTCTTGGCTTTAAAGCCACAGTTGTTAGCCCTCCTCCCTCGACTCTGATAGGAATCTTTGCAGAACTCTAAAATCTACACAGAAAGAAGCAGAGCTGTTGCTGCTGGAGTTCATCTTCTCCCACAGCAAATAAATAGTCTCTGCTCCCTTGGCTTGAAGGGCCCAGGGTTCCTAGGCATCCACTGTAAACAGTTCTAATTTGGAACATGTTTCTTACAGGTTTATTGTATTTCTGGTGGTATCAGTGAGAAATATCTCCTATAGGCCTCTTTATTTAAGCATTTGGTTCCCCGTCAATGGTTCTGTATGGAGAGGATGTAGAACCTTGCTGGAGGAAATACGTCACTGGAAGTAGGCTTTGGGCATTTATTGTCTCACCCTCTTTCTGCTTTCTGTTTCTGCTTCCTGTCTGTAAATAAAAATGTGATCAGCCAGCTTCCTGCTCCTGCCACTAGATCATGCCCTCCGTGCTGTGATGACCTCTCTCCTGAAACTAAAGCCAGAACCAACCCTTTTCTTCCTTAAATTGATTTTGGTCAGAGTTCCATCACAAGAGAAAGTAACTAATGCAGTATTCCTTCTTTTAAATTGGCTTGGAGCTGTTAAATAGTTATCTAAAAGATAGAGGTTATGGAAATTTGATTCTTTAAAAGTTATGGTTTCTGTTTTTTTTTTTTTTCTTCTTCATTATATATCCTAAACTTTTTTATTTTGGATTGACTTCAGGCTCTTCACTGAGACATTTTATTTTTCTTAGTCTGCAGTGTGTGGAAAAGACACAGCTCATTATAGCAGAAATCTCTGGTACTAGGAGTGTTGGTCCTAATAACAGGTCTTGTACCACAGAGGGGCACAGGATCTGGAATGCAGATGGTTGCAGTGGAATCTGTTCCTGAATACTTGGACTCTTTTCTGAGTTGTTTTGTTTTTTGTTTGTTTGTTTTGTTCTAAAGACGGGGTCTCATTGTGGTATAGCGCTGGCTGGCCTAGAACTCAGAGAGATCTGCCTGCCTCTTCTGAGTCCTTTGGATTTGGCTGCTAAGATATTTATATGCACAATTGTATGTGACTCTCCCACTTTACACAAGGAAAGGATCTCAGTTCCTGTCAAGTAGCATCATTTAGGAAACTATGTGCCTTTAAAGCCTCCCAACTTTTCCTGCCCTGTGTATTTTCTCATTTAGGATAAAGCTTGGCTTGGGGAACTATGTTGAGTGTTCTGTGTTCTGGCATGTTGGGAGTTTGGAGTTGCACAGTGTAGCCATGGCATCATCCCTTTTACGACTTTGCCTTGTGCACCTCTGATTAATGTAAAAAAAAATTGTAAAAAAAAAAAATGCTTTTTTTTTTTTTTTAAGAAGAATTCCTGTAAATGACCTGGAGAGATGGCTCTGTGCACAAAGTACTTGCTGTGCAGGCCTTATGATCTAAATCCAGGTCCCCAGAACTCACACAAAAGCTAGATTCTAGCATGCCTTGAATACTTCTGGCCCAAGATGGCCTCCTGCAGCTGGGAGATGCAACGTATCTCCTGGCATGCCCTGTTGACTTATAAGTTCTGCACTAAGAACTGAGCTATACTAGTTTGTGTAGGCAAGGGGGACAACTATGAGGAAGCTCACACTGCATGTTACATCACTCAGTGGAAACTGGTCACTCAGTGTGTCATTATACACAGGTAACCTAGGGGGAGGGTCATGCTGAGTTTAAACAGTGGAATTTTTTTTTCTTCTCAAGTTCTTGCTGGGCATTTTTCCAGTTTGCCAACCAAGTGGACATCTGTGCCCTGTTCTTGATGCAGCTGCCAACATATAAATTCTAAATATATGTGTGCTACAGCAAGACTCTGCTGTCACACTTTTATAAGTGTCCTGTATAACTCTACTTCTAAACTATGCCCTCAAAAGTTGTGTACAAGTCTATATAGGTGAATGCTCTTTCATGTATCAAGCTGTATTCTGCAAAGGACCAAAATGTAGGAGATGTGAAATACAATGGGAGGAAAGCCTGCCCTCAAAGGGTGAACACATCAACTTATCGCTGCTGTTGGATAAAGAGCCTGGTGTTGCAAAAGAAAGACAGAGAGAGAGAGAAAGAAAGGGAGGGAGGGAGAAAGAAAGGAAGGAAAAGAGAGAAAAAGAGAAAGAAGGGAAGGAAGGAAGGAAGATGGGTGATATAAACAACAGAATTCTTAAACGCTTACAGACCACCTGTTCACAGTAGTGAACAAGAGGCCCTGTCTCAAATAAGGTAGAAAGCAAAGACTGATAACCAAGTTCATCCTCTGACCTCTATTCTCTGCACTTAGGTGCCATACCCCTTCAACATCTCTCCAACACCACACAGACCACTGGCAATAAGTTCTGAACAGGACTGGAGAGATGACTCAGTTGTTAAGAACACCTGATTTTGGTCCTCAGCACCTGTGGTGAAGCAACTCAATAACTGCCACACAAGTACAATACATGCTTCCTCACACATACATCTTAAATAAATAAATAAATCTTATTTAAGTTGTGAGCATGGTCATCTTCCCAGAATATTATAATTCAATGAATTGATATCCAGTCCTTTGTAGCTTGTAGTATGTTTCGAGTATTTTACTATCTTTTTAGAAAGAGTTTGGATGGAGTCCAGTGGTTAAAAGACTTTACTGGTCTTAACAAAGATTAAGGGTTTGGTTCTCAGTTCCCATGTCACTTGGGCTTACAACTGCCTGTAACTCCAATTCTAATGCCTTCATTTGGCTTTGTGGGTATCTGCACATACACACATACAAATAAAAATTTTAAATTAATTAACTAATTAAAAAAAGAGTTTGGATTATTCCCTGTACAGATTAATGATGTGAGTTGTTTCTCCAAATAAAAGCATTTGTGAACATACAGTTTGCTGTAAGCTTTAATAAACAGAGCTTTCTGACAACCAGGAGGCACCAAGAGGATAGGCAACTTCCCATGGTAACTCAGCAATCCATTGAAGCTGTGTTAGCATTTGAACTACTGCAGTCTAGAGCTAAGTCAGTGCTCCTACTAATCAAAATTTATTTCTGTTAAAAATTGACACCTACACACACACACACACACACACACACACACACACACACACACGTATGAAAAAATAAAGTGGTGGCATACACCTTTAATCCCAGCACTTGGGAGGCAGAAGCAGGCAGATCTCTGAGTTTGAGGGCAGCGTGGTCTACAGAGTGAGTTCCAGGACAGTCAGAGCTGAAACAGAGAAACCCTGTCTTGAAAAACAAAACAAACAAATTGGAAGCTGGAGAGATGGCTCAGTTGTTAAGAGCATTGGCTGCTCATCTGGAGGACCCAGGTTTGATTCCGATACCCACAGCTATCTGTAACTCCAGTTCTAAAAATCTGATACCCTCTTCTTCTTCTTCCATGGGCTCCAGGCATACAAATGGCACAGACATACATACAGGCAAATACATATGCTAGAATATGTACTCCTTGTAAATATTTAGGGTTAGAGTAAAAAAAAAAAAATTAGATACTGACCTAAAATAATGAGGGAAGGGCTTTTACATATTGTAAATTATCTGGGTTGAGAAGAAGTCTGTAGGTAAATGAGGCTGGAGAGATGACACAGTGGTTAAGGGCTGCTCTTGCAGAGAATCCAGGCTCAAATTCTGAGCACCCACATGGTCACTAATAACCATCTATAGTAACAGTTCCAGGAGATCTAATGCTCTTTTCTGACACCATACATATACAGTGCACAGACATGTATGCAGACGAAAATACCCATATACATAAAATAAAAATAAATCCTTAAAGAGCATGCACATCAAAAATAATTAAGCACAGTCAAAGGTGAGACACAGCTGTTCACTCTGTCCTCACCTTGTACAATTTCTATATGTGTAGTATGTATATGTGTGTGCATATGCATACATGTGTGTACCTGTACATGAGAAAGTTAAGGTTGTTTTCTTTAATTGTTCTCCACCTTTATATTTCGAGACAGTGTTTCTTACTGAACCTGAAGTTAGTTCATCAGTTAGTCTAAACTGTCTGGTTAGTGAGCTTTGTCCATCTGTTACTTGCCGTTCCCCCAGACCAGGGTTACAAGAATACACATCGATGTCTAACTTTTATATTGGTTTTAGACCATTCAAAGTCAGATCCTTGTGCCTGTGCAGTTTATTCTCTGTGCTAATGTGGCAGAGTATGGAAGGTCCTAAAGTTAGCTAGGCATGTGGCGCATATCTTTAACCCCAGCACTCAGGAGACAGAGACAGGCAGATCTTTGTGAGTTCAAGACCAGCCTGAACTACAGTTCCAGGCCAGCCAGGGCTACAAAGTGAGACTGTTTGTCTCCAAAAATAAATAAAACACAACCTCCTTTGTTTAGGGCTGGGTTAGTTGATTAGCAGAGAGTGCTAGCCTAACATTCACAAAGCTTTGGGTTACACACACACAATAAAACAACAGCAAAAGCCACTTTTGTTTGTCTTATCATGAAATAATTTCCTTCTGAGCTGGTTTCAATTATTTAAGTTGATGGCCCTTATGTTTTTTCTTTCAGTTTGAAGGAAGGAAGTACTGTGAACATGATTTCCAAATGCTCTTTGCTCCTTGCTGCCACCAGTGTGGTAAGTTTTACTGCTGAATAGAAGTAAAAATAAGTTTCACAATCATGTAAGCCACTGTTGTAATTTTGTCTCTATTGCTATGACAAAACACTCTGACTGAAAACCGAGGGGAGGAAGAACTTATTTTTTTCTTATACTTCCAGGTAACAATCCATCACTGAGGGAAATCAGGGCAGAAACTTGAAGCAGAAGCCATGGAAAATAGCTTGCTGGTTTTCCAACAGGCTTAAGCTCAGCTACTGTTCTATACTTCACAGTCCAGAACCACTTGCCCAGGGAATTGTGCCAGCCATAGTAGAGTGGGCCCTTCTAGATAACTAATAATCAAGACAATCCCCTAGAGACATGTCCACAGGCCAAGCTGGTTTGGGTCCTCAACTGGGACTCCCTTCTCAGGTGACTCTAGGATGTGTCAAGTTGACAGTTAAAGTTAACTAGAAGAGTCATTTAATGCTAAGAGACAGTCTATCTATCCTCTCTGTATTGCTAGTATATACCAAACTAAATATGGACCAAAATATGGACAGAATTGGTTTTTTTGAACATGTGGGTAAAAGCCTTGTAGTGTGCCTTCTACAGTGCTTTTCCTCTACACGTAGCCTTTGCCAACTTGCTTGTGGTCTGGCCAGAAAAGAGATAGGGACTATTTCAATTGACTGGATAAAGGTGTGTATGTACTTAACTAGTTATTGTAGCCACCTCAGTGGTGGCTAAACTAGAACATTTCTAGGGACTAGAGATCCTGAATTCAATGCTAAAAATGTTTAGTGAAGGAAGTCAGTGTGGATTATGAAAAAAGTATAGCCAGGCATATTCCCACCACTCTAAAAACAGAGGCAGGAGGATCTCTGAATTTGAGGCCAGCCTCGTCTTCATAGCAAGTTCCAGGCTAGTCAGGTATACGTAGTGAAACCTTGTCTCAAAAACACAGCAAGAGCAAAAAACAGAAAATGTGTTGTAGAGACTGAAGTTATAACACTTAATGATAGAACATGTGCTTAGCATTCATAAGGCTCTTGGGAGTGATATGTAAGAGAGAGAGTAAAAGGAAAAAGTGCCATAGATTTCAGTTGTCTTTGTCAACAATGTCAATAAACAGCTAAGAGGCACTGGAAAAGCTTGGAAAGGAAAGCCGTGATATGATGTTTTAAAATGTGGCTACAAAACAAAGAAATGGGGAAGCAGATTAAAAAAAAAATCATAAGATCATTTGTGTTCTCTTACTCCAACACATAATGTACAAGGCTTTCTTTTAAATTAGGCAGGTAATGCAGACCTGTAATCCAGATACATGCAAGGCTGCGGCAGGAGTATCTCAGGTTTAAGGGCCTCTGGACACTTGAGGCCCTGTGTCAAAAATTAAAAGGGAAAATTCCGAGAGCTGGAGATGTGATATTGTAAAGATCACTTAGGGGTAAAGCAGTAGCCTAGTATTCGAGGAGCACTAGAGTCAATCCCTAGTAACCCATCCTTAAACACTTTTCCCTTTTATTTATAGCAAATAAGACACCTTATAACATTCTTTGTGTTTTACTTTTCCACAGGTGAATTCATCATTGGCCGGGTTATTAAAGCCATGAACAACAGCTGGCATCCTGAGTGCTTTCGATGTGACCTCTGCCAGGAAGTGCTGGCAGACATAGGGTTTGTCAAGAATGCTGGCAGGTAGGAGTTGTCCCTCTTTGTCAGATGTGGGATCCAAAGGGGCTATTCGGGTCTTACACATTTTTCATGTAGAGTCATTGCTTTATTGTATGAGAACTCAGAACTAACCATTTACTGACTTGCTTAGTACCCAGGGAAATGACCCCAGAGCTTAGTCACATGCCTCCTTGCATGCCTCCTGTTCCACCAGGAAGAGGTGGGCAGTGGTGAAGTTCATGTACATCAGTAAATTATTAGTAAAACAAATTTATTCCTACACTTTGATTCTGGTTTACTAATAGCACAGAAGACAGTTTTCTTAAAAATTGGTTTAATTTCTATTTAGAGAAATGAAATGTATATTTCTTTTTTCTTTTTTTTTTTATTAATTGCAGTTTATTCACTTCGTATCCCAGCTGTAGCCTTCTCCCCCATCCCCTCCAAAGCCTACCTTCCCTCCCTCTTCTCCTCTATTGGCCCTCCCCCAGGCCACTGGTAGGGGAGGTCCTCCTCCCTTTCCATCTGACCCTAGCCCATCAGGTCTCATCAGGACTGGCTGCATTGTCTTCCTCTGTGGCCTGGTAAGGCTGCTCCCCCATTAGAGAGATGTGATCAAAGAGCCAGCCACTGAGTTCATGTCAGAGTCAGCATCCCTGTTCCTCTTACTAGGGAACCCATTTGGACACTGAGTTGCCATGGGCTACATCTGTGCAGGGGTTCTAGGTTATCTCCAGGCATGCTCCATGGTTGGAGTATCAATCTCAGCAAAGATCCCTGGACCCAGATTTTTTGGTTCTGTTGCTCTCCTTGTGGAGTTCCTGTCCCTGCCAAGTCTTTCTATCTCCCCCTTCTTTCATAAGATTCCCTACACTCTGCCCAAAGTTTGGCTATGAGTCTCAGCATCTGCTTCAATACCCTACTGGGTAGAGTTTTTTAGAGGCCCTCTGTGGTAGGCTCCTGTCCTGTTGCCTGTTTTCTCCCTCTTGCGATGTCCATCCCATTTGCCTTTCTGAGTGAGGATTGATATCTTACCCAGGGTCCTCCTTCTTGCTTAGCTTCTTTAGGTTACAGATTTTAATATGATTATCCTATATTAAATGTCTAATAACCACTTACAAATGAGTATATACCATGTGTGTCTTTCTGCTTCTGGAATACCTCACTCAGGATAATCTTTTCTAGTTCCCACCATTTGTCTGCAAATTTCATGATTTCCTTGTTTTTAATTGCTGAGTAATATTCCGTTGTGTAAATGTGCCACAGTTTCTGTATTCATTCCTCAGTTGAGGAACATATGGGTTGTTTCCAGATTCTGGCTATTATGAATAAAGCTGCTTCTGATGTGGTTGAGCAAATGTCCTTGTTGTATCCTTGAGTATATTTTGGATATATGCGTAGGAGTGGTATAGCTGGTTAAAAAGAACTTATGATTTTAAATTTTCATTTTTTTTTGCCCTGTATAGACACCTATGTCGCCCATGTCATAATCGTGAAAAGGCCAGAGGCCTTGGAAAATACATCTGCCAGAAATGCCATGCCATCATTGATGAACAGCCTCTGATTTTCAAGAATGACCCTTACCACCCAGACCACTTCAATTGTGCCAATTGCGGGTATTACAGTATTTTCCTGACATTCTGTAAAATAATCACTCCCTCTTAAAGTGAAGGAGTAGAGTTACCTATGTTTCTGATACTGCAGCAAACCAACTTGTTTTTTTCAAGGTTTTATTTTATTCTATTTGGGGTGTGTGTGTGTGCACTTAGGGTCTTGTGCATGCTAGGCAAATGGTCTGCTATGAGGTTAAACCCTCAGTTCTCCAACTTTTACCATTAGACCTAGAGAGAGACCAAGAGTGTTATGTAATGGTGTTATGTACTCTATAGATAATGATCTATGCTAGCTAGTTATTCAGTGTTCCATGGTGAATTTATTAAGTAGATAGTAAGCAAAGTAGAAGAACAATTAGCAGATGGTATATAAGAAGGAATAGACAGCCTAATATCACCCCAAATCAGGTACTTACAACATCCAGCAGAAACAAGTAGAGTAGCCTAATTTGACCAAGCAGGTAGATGTAGCATCATCAGGTTAGGCACTTAGAACATCCAGCAGAAATGACTAAAGACATTTTGCTGAAAGTCGTGCTTGAGTTATTTTTTATTTGTATTTGTGTTTTGCTTAATTGAATTGTGTGTACCACGTACGTACCTGGTACCCATAGAAGTCAGGAGAGTTCATTAGGTACCCTGGAACTAGAGTTAAAAATGATTGTCAGCCATCACGTTAATGTTAGAATTGAATCCAGGTCATCTGCAAGAACAAGAACAAATACTCTGATTCTCTGAACCATTGAACCATCTCTCAAGTTCTCATGTTTGAGGTTTGTTTGTTTTTGTTTTTGTTTTTGTTTTTGTTTTTTTCAATGTTTTTCGAGGCAGGGTTTCTCTATGTAGCTTGGCTATCCTGGAATTCACTCTGTGGACCAGGCTGTCAGGCTAGCCTTGAACTCAATCTGCCTCTCTAGGTTGTGCCAATACAGCCCAACTCATGTTTGAAGTTTTTTGTTTGTTTGTTTTGTTTTGTTTGTGACAGGGTTTCTATGTAACAAGGGTCCTGGCTGTCCTGGACTCGCTTTATAAACCAGGCTAACCTCAAATCCATAGGTGGCTTGCCTCTGCCACCTCTCCTGGCATGTTTGAGTTATTGATTGAAAAATTTCTAGACAGAGCAGAATGATCTCTCCATGGATGAGCTTCTGGCTTACCATTCCCACAACAGGCATGCTTATAACTGTTGAAATGGTTCACTTTCTAGCTGTTCTCAAAGGCTCAATTCTTTTAAAAACCTTAGTTGTCTACTGTCTTTCTTCCCTTTTGTAGCACTAGAGGGCCAGCCTGCCCCAGAACAGGAAGTCTTGAAGAACACTTGAAATAATTATGCTGGATTCTGGGATCTAGAAAGATGGCTCAATAGTTAAGAGCATTGGCTACTCTTCTATGGAATGCAGGCTCAACTCCTAGCACCTGCATGGCAACATACAGCCCTCTGTAGCACCAGTTCCAGTGAATCTAATGTTCTCTTTTGGCCTTTGCAGGCACCAGTCACACATGTAGTGCACAGACATACATGCAAAAGAGAGTACCTGTACACATAAAACTTTTTAAAGCCCATGACAATTTATCTTTTCTTATTATTTTTTGTCTTAGTAGTTTATTTATTCTTTGACAATTTCATATGTATATATAGCATGTTTAAATGAAAATCACCTCTATTCTCTCTTATCCTTGTAATTATAGTCTACTTAGTTTAGTTAGGGTTGTTTGCAAGTATATGGCTATGGAGTTATATCCTGGATCATGGACACCTTACCAATGGCTCCACCCCTGAAGATAAATTGACTCCCCTTCCACCAGCAGCCAGTAACTACCAATAACTCCTAATGAGAGGCCTCATGTGCCCCTCATTCAATATAATGTATATTTTAATATTAATAAACCCTTGTCTATCACAGGCTGTTTACAAAATCACAGTCCTCCTTCCTCAGCCTTTCAAGTGTTGGGATTACAAATATGGGCCTCTCTTCCTGTACCCAGTACTGGGAGTTTGTTTGTTTGTTTTTTTGTTTTTCAAGACAGGGTTTCTCTGTGTAGCCTTGGCTGTCCTGGACTTGCTTTGTAGACCAGGCTGGCCCTGAACTCACAGAGATCCACCTGCCTCTGCCTCCCTGAGTGCTGGGATTATAGGCGTGCACCACCATGTGAGTTTTAAGAAAGACAGACTGAAATGTAATATGTTATTATAAGAAAACAGTGATATATGACTGAAGTGGCATGTGTCTGACTCTCCTTGTGTCTCACCATTAATACAAATTACTGGTAACAATCTGAAACCCAACTGGGTCTCTTAATTCAGGTTTCTCAGATCACCTTGGATGAGGGGGAAAATAGAAATTACCAAAAATTAAGCTTCTTCTCTTGGATACCTGTTAGCTGTACAGTAGTATTCATTTAATGTCTTTTGATGAACAGGAAGGAGCTAACTGCTGATGCCCGGGAGCTAAAAGGGGAGCTATACTGTCTGCCGTGTCATGATAAGATGGGGGTCCCTATCTGTGGTGCCTGTCGGAGGCCCATTGAAGGGCGAGTAGTGAATGCCATGGGCAAGCAATGGCATGTAGAGGTAAGTACAGCCTGACTAAAGGCAGCCAGTACTTTTAATTTCCATGCCTCAAGTATGCTAGCAAGATAAGAACAGTCTAAGGAATAAATGTGGAAACTTTTAAAAACAGTTGACTTTTGTCCTAATCTGATTCTCTATCACTGTGATTAAAAACAAACAAACAAAAAAATCTGACCAAACCAAGTGTGATGGTACACTCCTTTAATCCTAGCATGTGGGAGGCAGAGCCAGGAGGAGCTTTGAGTTCAGGGCTAGCCTGGTCTATGTACTGAGTTTCAGGACAGCCAGGATTACCTAGAGACCCGGACTCAAAAACAAAACAAGCAACAACAGCTAAGCAAAAGCACCTTGGGAGAAGAAAGGGGTATTATGGATTACAGGTTATTGTCTATCGTGAAGTGAAGCCAAGGCAGGAACTGGAGCAGACCTATGAGAAATGCTGATTCTTGGCTTGTTTCCAGGCTCATTGTCAGCTACCTTTCTCACACAGCCCCTGCTCACCTGCACAGGGATGGTAGCACCCACAGTGGGCTGGGCCCTCCAAGATAATTAGCAAGCAAGAAAATACCCCACAGACATGCTCATGAGCCAGTCTGTAGAGGCAACTCAGAATTATAGACTAGTTTGTGTTAAGTTGACAAAAATTAACACACACCTGTGATCCCAGCACTTGGGAGGCAGAGGCAGGTGGATCCCTGTGAGTTCAAGAGGAGCCAAGTGAGTCCAGGACAGCCAAGGCTACACAAAGAAACTCTGTCTCAAAAAAAAAAAAAAAAAAAAAAAAAAACAAAACAACAACAACAAAAACCTTAAGCAGCACAAGTTTATGGTAAATAAAAAAATCTAAAATGTTTTAACGTGACAGTATAATGCAGAATGTGTACTTTGTTCTTAAATCCTTCTTGAAGATAAGATTGTCACATCCAACAACAATTACTGTCAATTACAAACACTAATGAGTTACCCATCTCTTTCATGTCTTATATGATAGGCTGTATTTTTAAAGATTATTTTATTGTACATGTATGAATGTTTTACCTGCACATATGTGCTTAGTGCCTGTGAAGGTAAGACAAGGCCATCAGATCATCTGAAACTGAAGTCATGGATAGTCATAAGTTGCCATGCTGGTGCTGGGACTAAACCCAGATTCTACTCCAGAGCAGCGGGTGCTTCTAACTGCTGAGCAGTTATTGTTTGCTTTTGTTTTTTTAAGACAGGATTTATCTGTGTAGCCTGGCTGTCCTAAAACTCACTCGTTAGACCAGGCTGGCCTCAAACTCAGAGATCTGCTTGGCTCTGCCTCGCTCTGCCTCCCGAGTGCTAGGATTAAATGTGTGCGCCATCATGCCCTGCTGCTTAGCAGTTATCTTGAGGTAACCCATTAGAGCCTCATAAACCTCAGAATGAGACCATAAAAGTGTCTAGTCTTGCTGGGTATGAAGGTGCACACCTTTAATACCTGCATTCAGGAGGCAGAGGCTGTGGATATCTGTGAATTCCAGCAGACCAAGCCTGGTCTACACTGTAGATTTTAAGTCAGCCCCAGCTAATAGCTCTACATAGTGAGGCACTGTCATCTAAAAGGGGAGAGGGGGAATCTGGGTATTGATACTGCTATCTTCTCTAAGAATTGATTAACTTTGAGGTTACTTTGTTAGCTAAATCCAATTACAACATTTTAAAGATAATATATTCAATTTTTTTCTTTAGCATTTTGTTTGTGCCAAATGTGAAAAACCATTTCTTGGGCATCGCCATTATGAGAGGAAGGGCTTGGCCTATTGTGAAACTCACTATAATCAGGTAATGATTGTACTTACATTTGATACATGCAAATTGAAACTCATCAATGTTCTCAGAAAATGTGCATTGGTCTACAGAGATGTATTTAAATCTGTGAGTCTCAGAATACTCACTAAGTGATATACAGACCATATGTATCCACCTTTACCCACAATCTCCCTGTGCTTCCTCTGGTGCATTTGATTTTACTATAGAAATATAGACCTTTACATTCATGCACATATATTTATGTACAGACGTGTATATGCATTTAAGTGATTATAGGGGTGTTGATTTTGTTTTGAGATTTTTATTGTTGTTGTTTGTAGATTTAGATTTTTCACCAAACCTACTCTAGGGTTCTTCAACGGTTCTATATCCCTTCCACCCATTGGCCAGAGGTATGGGAAAAAGAAGGTTATTAGGAAAAAAGAGTTGTAGACCTTTTTTTTTAAAGTAGTTCCTTGGGGTGAGTCCACTCTTCGTTGTCTGGATACCAGCAGTCTAGTCCAAATACCAATACCAAACAGCAGCATGGATCAGCATAATTCAGCAGATAGGGACAAGTCAGTGAAAACCACAAGACTCAATTGGATTGCCCTGAGAAGTTCTCTGGAATGTTCTCTCTGTGAAGGGAAGTGTCGAAGCACAAAGATCAGCGCAGCTATGTTGATCCAAAAAGCGTGTCTCACTGTCCATGCTCCTTTCCTCAGAGTCTAACCAACGATGTTCTCAGCTGGCCAAAGTCAAGGCCCTCCCATGAGAGAGCTCACAGCCAAACATTATGTGCCCTCTCATAAGACAGCTTCTAGCAAAACATCACATGACACATCTGAGTCTTCAAAAAAACCAGAAACTTCCACTTCAGTGGTTTTTGAGACATTGTTTTTCTGTGTAACAGAGCCCTGGCTGTTCTGGAACTCACTTTGTAGATCAGGGTGGTCTCAAACTCACAGAGATCTGCCTGCCTGATTATTTTTATTTTACATGTATGAGTGTTCGCCCAAATGTGTGTCTGTGGACATCACGTGTGCAATGCCTGTAGGTGCCAGAAGAGGGTATTAGATCCCCCGGGACTAAAGTTATAGACAGTTGTGATCTGCTGTGTAGGTGTTGGGAATTGAACCTGGGTCCCCTGGAAGAGCAGCCAGTGCTCTTAACCACTGAGCCACCTCTGTGGCACATGCATAGTTTTTTGGTTGTTGTTTGTTTGTTGGGTTTTTGTTTTGGGTTTGGGGAAGTTATTTTTTGTTTGTGTTTGTTTTTTAGGTTTTTTTTGGAGTTTTGGTTTTTTGTTTTGGGATTTGGGTTTTTTTTTTTAGTTTTTGGTTTTTCTTTTTTAACTTTACTTTTTATAATTTATTCACTTTCCATCTTAATTGTAGCATTGTAGCCTCCTTTGTCTCCTCCTGGCCCCACCTCTCCCTCCTCTCCTCTATTCCCCTCCCCTATTTCCCAGAAATGGGGAGCCGTCCTCCCCTACAATCTGAACCTAGCCTTTCAAGTTTCATCAGGACTGCTTGCTTCTATTCCTCTGTGGCTTGGCAATGCCCCCCCCCACCAAAGGGAAGTGATCAAAGAGCAGGCAAAAGAGTCCATGTCAAAGACAGCTCCTGCTTCCCTTACTAGGGATCCCACAAGAAGACTGATCTGCCTGTTGGCTACACCTGGGTTTCTGGTTTTTCAAGACAAGATTTTTCTGAGTAGCTCTGGCTGTCCTGGGGCTAACTCTGTAGACCATGCTGGCCTCTAACTCAGACTGCCTCTGCCTCCTGAATGCTGGGATTAAAGACATTTGCCACTACCACCTGGATTATGCCTAAGTTTTTTAAAAATATTTTTATTACTTCTGTGAGAATTTCATACAATAGGTTTTTTATCACATCCACACCTATCTCCCTCTAACTCCTCCCAGGATAACCTACCTTCCTATTTCCTACCTTTATATCTTATAAGCCCCAGGTTCATGCCTTTTTTTTTTAATTTTTATTTTTTATATTAATCACAGTTTATTCACTTTGTATTCCAGCTGTAGCCCTCCCTTGTCCCCTCCCTATTCTCTTCCCCATGCCCCTCCCCCAGTCCACTGATAGGGGAGGTCCTCCTCCCCTTCCATCTGACCCTGTCAGGTCTCATCAGGACTGGCTGCATTGTCTTCCTCTGTGGCTTAGTAAGGCTGCTCCCCATTAGGGGGAGGGGATCAAAGAGCCTGCCACTGAGTTCATGTCAGAGACAGACCCTGTTACCCTTACTAGGGTGCCCACTTGGACAATGAGCTGCCATGGGCTATATCTGAGCAAGGGTTCTAGGTTATTTCCATGAATGGTCCTTGGTTGGAGTATCAGTCTCAGAAAAGACCCCTGTGCCCAGATTTTTTTTTTTAATAACCCATCAACTCTAGTTTATATCTCAGTGTGGGGCTATCCACTGGAGAATGGTCAACTTACCAGGAGCTACATTCTCTTAAAAAAAAGTTGACTCTCCTTAGAAGGAGAGTCAGTTAGGGGTCAGAGCTTTTAACAATAAGCATTTGAGAGTCTGTGCATGCCTGTAATCCCAGCATTTGGTAGGCAGAAGCAGGTGACTCACTGTGAGTTCGAGGCCAGCCTGGGCTACAGAGTCCAGGACAGCCAAGGCTATATAGAAAAACCCTGTCTTTAAAAAAAAAGAAAGCAATAAGCATGTTCCTTTACCCCGTATGTTTCAGTGTATATTCCCTAGAATACATAATGCTCATAAATCATGGTTATCAGTATTGATATAGTAATTAAATTCCAGTTTTATTTATTAGGCATTTACCTATCTATTTATCTAGAGATAGAGTTTCTCCATACTACAACCTCCCAAGTGCTGGGATACACCCTCACCCCAGCCCAATAATGTTCTTACAGTTCCTTTTTTTTTTTTTTTTTTTTTTTTTTTTTTGCTGCTGTAAGACTGTCATTCTATTATTGTTTTATTTCTTAAGACTCCTCAAATATGGAACAGCTCTCGTCTCCTTAATATATCCCTTTTCCCTTTGGCTCTGTGTTGGTTCTCCACTATTATTTTGATGTTATGGGCTCTTGGCACCTCTCCTCTCTATTCATTGCTGCTCCACTGGTGCCCAGGCTTGGTGTTGGCTATGACTGCACTGTGAGTTATGCCCTCCCCTCCTTTCCTTGGATCCACTAAACAACCTGTGAACAGGCACTCTCTGACTACATAAATGTCCTGCTTCTCATCACTTTAGATTTGGTAGCATGCAATAATAATGCCCTCTCTGGGTGGAAATGATTGTTATCTGGTATAATGCCCTCCCTGTTCAGTCAGCCCTCAGCATTCTGCTTGAACAGCCACCATCCTTCCTTCCTGGGCATAGGGTTATTTGTCTATCCATTTCTTATCTGTAAAGATTTAAAGCTTCTTGTATTTTTTTTTTTTATTGTTTTGGTGCTAAAATTGTCACTAGGAAAAATTTTGTGTAAGGAAAAGTGAACGATCTTCATTTTAACTAATCAATTATTAATTTTCTTTAGAAAAAAATGAATTCAAAAACTTAGTTGCCAGCTACTTGTTTTTCAGTGGTAAACAGAAAGACCAGAGATTGTATATTTATTGTTAAAGCATTAATTCTAACACACCTTGGTTTTCATTGCTTGTCTCTTTTCTTCATTCTCAGCTATTTGGTGATGTTTGTTTCCACTGCAACCGTGTCATAGAAGGTGATGGTATGTATCTGTGGGTGCATGAGACCATTTTGGCATAAGAACAATTGGGTGGTATGAAAATTGAAAGAAGCTGATTGCTACTGTGGGTTGTAATGTGGTCATTATCAGTTGTTTTCCTCTTGTTTTGCTTCTCAAGTACTCAGCAGAGAGATGTGCTAATGAGGCAGCACAGCTGCTGTAAACCCTGCGGGAGCCGCTAGGCCTTACTGCATGGGCTGACCAGGCAAAACAGATTGGCTGCAACACAGAGAAAGCAGCTGTGTTTGCTAATGGTCACTAACCAATCCTGCCAGAAATTTCCTGACAGAGTTCTAAACAACCCCGTTTGCAGCATGCTTTATGGTTCTCAGCAGACATCACCTAATCAAGAAACACAGGATTAGTTCAAGGAGCCATCTTTGGTGCATTGCTAATCAGTTTAACCCCTCCCTGCAGGATACACTTGTCAGGTAAAAGACAAAGAAAGTTATATTCTTATTGTCAACTATGAGAAAAAGACCCCTTTCAGTCAGATAAATTAAAGTCTGGGTTGAAAATGTTTTATCTAATTCATATTTCTTCAGTGGGCCAGTAGCAGTAAAAACACAAACATAGCAGAGAGCTTGTTGGGTTCAAGCCCTGTCAGAAAAACTCATTTGAGCTCCATGAGACAGACAGGCTGTCTGCTGTCCACAGTGCTGAGCAGGACAAGTATTCAGTGTTTCCAATTTGTAAGTAAAGAAAAATTGAAAGTTAAAGTAAAATAGAGCTGGAGAGAGAGCTCAGTGGGTAAATGCTTATGTAACAAAGACCAGAGTTCTATCCTTAGCACCACGTTAAGTACCTGTAATTCCAGTGTTTGGAAGGCAGAGACAGTGCCCCTCCCCACCCAGAGCAAGCTGCCAATCACACTAGCTGTATTGGCTAGATCTGAGAGACCTTTCCTCAGTAAGATTGAGAGTTATCATAAAAGCTCCCATGTCAGCCTCACACTTCTCTTTACATACACATGCATGTGTATCCACACATGCTTACATACACAAAGACATGTGCAAAAAAGAAAAAAATTAAAAGACAGAAATAGTCTTGCTTAAACTGAAATGTGAAAAAAGCCAGGCATGGTGGTGCACTCCTTTAATCCCAGCACTCAGAAGACAGACGTAAATTTATGACTTTGAGACCAGCCTCATCTAGTGGTCCTCATCTAGTGAGTTCCAGGCCAGCCAAGAACTACATAGTGAAACTTTGCCTCAAAAAGCAAACACTCAAAAAAGAGAAAAAAAAATTGCCATAATAAAAGTAAATAAATAAATAAGGGCTGGAGAGATAGCTTGGTGGTTAAAAGCACTATCTACAGAGGTCCTGAGTTCAGGTCCCAGCAACCCCATGGTGACTCACAGCCATCTATCTTGGGATCTGATGCCCTCTTCTGGCATGCAGGTATACATGCAGATAGAGCACTCATATACTTAAATAGATTTGTTAGAAGCATAATAATAGAATTGAGCTTTTTGGCTGTGTTTTTGCAAGGAAAATTTTAAAAAATTAAAGAAAAAAAGACCTCTTACCAGCCATGGTGATGAACATATATAATCCCAGAATCAAGGGGGCTAAAACAGGAAGATGAGTTCAGTCCAGTCTGAGTTACAGCATAGGCCTCTGTCTCAAACAAAAAGAAAACTCTCAAGAAAGAAGACTTCAGCACCTCCTCCAGGTACCTGGGTAACAGCCTTTTGTTCTTCAGGATTGAAAACTGAAGCCCCTCTTCCCACAATGAAATGCTCCCATTTTTTGATGAACTCTCTTTTCCCCACAGTGGTCTCTGCCCTCAACAAGGCCTGGTGTGTGAGCTGTTTTGCCTGTTCCACCTGCAATACCAAATTAACACTCAAGTAAGTCCTCAGTCTAGACCATTGTGCTTATGAAAGCTAGAAGTTTTTAGATGCCATTTAGAATCTAAAAAGGGAAGTGATTAATTCCTGTCTCTTCTTTCTCTTGAGTCATTCTGAAAGTCAATGTTCTTTAATTGTTCCTGTTCTGTCCCTTCTTTGTTCTACTCAAAGGGATAAGTTTGTTGAAATTGATCTAAAGCCAGTCTGCAAATACTGTTATGAGAAAATGCCAGAAGAGTTTAAGAGGCGCCTTGCCAAACGAGAGAGAGAAGCAAAGGATAAGGACAAGCAGAGAAAGAGAAAGCCAGTGTGTCTGTAAACGTTCTATCCCTTCCACGTCACTCTCATTGCTTCTCTTGTGGTTAGTCTTTTAGGATCCCATTCTTTTTTACTTGTCTTTCTGGTCTTCTTTTTTTCTTAATGCATGTTTTTGTGGCCTTTAGAAGTTGAAATACTTGTCATATGTAGAGTTGGTTCTTTTGCTTAATGAGATCCTGGGCTTGAGTGCGCAGGCCTGCCTCCTCTGGAGTCAGCTCAGCACTTCTGTCCCAGTGTGGCATAGGCACCTTTCTCTGCAATATTTAAATGGTAGTGGGAGCAGTTTGAAAGTACTTTATGTCTATTAACTGCTGCTGGTCTTTGATTTCTTTGCCTAAATGAGTGTTGCATGTCTCTAGAACCACATGTGTTCTCAGTGCTGAGTTCTCTCAACATGTCCCATGCCTAAACAGAGCATCTAAATCACACAGTAAATCTGTCCCCTGTAGTGTTGGTGCATGCATGCTTCCTGCCGCTTGTGAATTCATTTCCTTCAGTGTCTAGACTCTTACTCTTGATTTGTATGGGATGTATGTAGATCTTTGACATTTTCTTATTTCAAGTTTTTTTCTCCTCACAGTGTTTTTTTTTTAAAGATTTATTTATCATGTATACCATGTTCTGTGTGCCTTTACACCTGCACACCAGAAAAGGGCACCAATCTCATTATAGATGGTTATGAGCCACCATGTAGTTGCTGGGACTTGAACTCAGGACCTCTGAAAGAGCAACCAGTGCTCTTAACCTCTGAGCCACCTCTCCAGTGCCTTCCTCACAATGTTTTAAACTCTAAAAGAAATTTTGTTTCATTTTCTTATTTCCTTTTGTTGAAGAATTAAAAAGCAAAATAAACTTCAAACAAGAAAACTAGTTAGTCTCTCTAAAGCAGGAATAATATATTTAAGCTTTTACCACCAAAACCAACTTTTGTTCTAAGAAAACATTAGGAAACTAGTTTAGTTATAGTTGTAGAACACATGTGGTTCTAGAGATATCCAACACTTAGAAATTCTCAGCTAAATGATTTTAGGCAGAGAAACCAAAGACCAGCAGCAGTTGATAGCGGTCAAACTGCTCCTGCTACCATTTAAATATCGTAGAGAAAGGTGTCTAGGCCACAGAAAAGCTGACCTGAGTCCAGAGGAGGCAGGCCTGTGAGTGCAAGCATGTTCTCACCACCATTTAAACCAAACTTCCTCTCAAATATTTGATTTGCCAATTGGCAACATATAACATTTGAATTAGTATCAGCATTGGTTTCTCTGTAAAAGAGCAGATGGAAAGCCAGGATCATACCTGTCATCCCTGCATTTGGGAGGCTGAAACAGGAGGATTGTCTTGAATTCAAGGCTACTCTGAGCCATACATGATTATAATACTATAAAAACATATAAAAATGTCTCAAAAAACAAAAAAAATAGAAAAAAATTTAAATATATGGTTAGGAATTATTTTTGTTATTAACATTGTTCTTTAAAATTAACCTCAATGCTGGATGTGATGGCACACACCTTTAATCCAGCACTCAGGAAGCAGCAGCAGGCAGATCTCTTTGAGTTCAAGGCCAACCTGTTCTACATAGAGTTCCAGGCTAGCTAGAGCTACATAGTAAGAGGCTATCTATAAAAGAAAAGGAGAAAAAAAAATTACCTCAAAATAAGTAGTTTAAAATGCTTTAAGATTTCGGAGCCTGGTGTGTTGCCGCACACCTGTAATCCCAGTACTTGGGAGGCAGAGGCAAGCAGGTATTCTGTGAATTCTAGGCCAGCCTGGTCTGCAGAGCTAGGCCAGGACAGCCAGAGCTTGATACACAGAGAAACCCTGTCTCGAAAAACCAAACCGAACCAAAGATTTTAGCACAAGCCAGTCATGGTGGTACATGCCTACAATCCCAGCACTCTGGGAAGCAGAGGTTTGCTGTGAGTTAGAGACCAGTCTGGTCTACAAAGTGAGTCCAAGACAGCCAAGGCTATACAGAGAAACCTCTCTCAAAAACAAACAAATAAAAAAACAAATTTTAAAAGATCAGCACATTTTGTAATTATTGTCATCCATAACAATATAGGCTTATTCTACAAATGCTTTGTACCTTCACAACAAATGAACAAATTATTAAGTTATATACTAACTCAAAATTACAGACCTTGAAATTCAGCAGTAAGAAGCTCCCACAGTTAGCTTTTGCGAGTGCATTAGAAATGGAGATCTTCTCAGAGTTTTCTCCAGAGCTGTTTATAAGTGGATTGATACTATATGTGTGTTTTGTTTTGTTTTGTTTTAATTTTAAAAGAAGAATCATGTTCTTCACTGAACTACTACTTAAGAATGATAACTAGCCTTTTTGTCCCAATAGTTAAAATAACCTATGATGATTTGAGCTCAATTTTTTCTTTTTAAATTTAAGGTAATTGTTTTTTAATTTTTTTTTAAAAAACTGAAGGAAAATCATTTTTATAGGGAAAGATGAAACTATGTAGTTGCCTAGTTTAAAATACTAAATACTTATTAAGATTTTTTTTTTTGCCTTCAAAAACTAAATCATTCACATTATAAAAATCAGTTCTGTGCTTTAAATAAATACATTGTTTGAATAAATTTACTAGTGACAAGCATGGTCCATAGTTATAATCTCAGCACTGGGGAGGCTGAGACAGGAAAATCACTGTAAATTCTAGGCAAGCCTGGACTACAGACTGAGACTGTTGCAACAAACTAGGAGATATGAGGTCCTGAGAAGAAGAAAGCGTTAGCCTGATACTTTAAAATGTGATTGACTTTACTTGGGCTGGAGACATGGCTATGGGTTAAAAGCACTTACTATTCTGTCAAAGGACCCAGGTTCAATTAATTCTAAGCATACACTCAGCAGCTTACAACCATCTCTAGTCCATTCCACTCAGAGGATCCAACAACCTCTTCTGACCTCTATGAGCACCAGGTAGTACACAGATACACATTCATACACATAAAATAAATAAATCTAAAAAAATAAAATTAACTTTACCTAAATTATATTTACTTTAGAGTTCCTAGGAACACTAAGATTTAATAAACATTCCATGTTCTAAATATAGGGGTATAGAACCATTAAGTAAGTGTATTCTTTCAACTGATACCAGTCATTCTTTATATTTATCATAATAAGAATTGATATTAGAATTATAGTTCTTTACTGACATGAATATTTTGTATAGTATGTTATATGGTGTCTTTTATATGTAGATAATGAATTTATGTCACTTTATCATATATTTGTGTATGTGTATATTGGATATATTTCTCCTAATTTCTTTTTTATATATAATTATCTTTAGGAATAAATTTGTGGAGTTTGACATGAAACCAGTCTGTAAGAAGTGCTATGAGAAGTTTCCTTTGGAGCTGAAGAAAAGACTTAAAAAACTGGCTGAGACCTTAGGAAGGAAATAACTTCTGGTTTGGATTTTGGTGGCAGTTTTTTATTTTTTGTTTTTCTCTCTCTTCTAGCCAATATTACTTAACTTGATCCACCCTTTTCTAAAGCTATATAAAGCCTTAGAGAAAATGGTTTTCTTCATTTCCATTTTCTCATTTAACAAAACAAAAGAAATGTTTACTTCTATGTAAAACAGATGAAATCAGGACTTACTTTAGCCATAGTAGTCTGTAGACATTAAAAACTATATAGCTAGCCAACCGCTCCCCCCCCAAAAAAAAAAGTGTGTTAAAGGATAGTTTTAATTGAGCCCTGCCCTCCAAAAAATAAATTTAACTCTTCAAAATTAAAACAACCCTTCTCTGCGGACCAACAAAAGTACTTGCTGACAGATCTGGTGGACTAAGTTGAATCCTGGGTCCATGTGGAAAGAGAACTCACTCAAGTTGTCCTCTAACCTCCACAGCACTGTTTACATATGCGCCAGCACATACAATTAATAAACATAGTAAACAAACACTGTTTTAAAGAGTCATCTTTACATGGCGCAGAAGACTCCACATTTTGCTTTTCTTTATGTCATAAGAAAATAATTTCCCGGGTGCTGGAGAAATGGCTCAGAGGATAAGAGCACTGATTGCTCTTCCCAAAGGTCCTGAGTTCAATTCCCAGCAACCACATGGTGGCTCACAACCATCTAAACATGAAATCTGGTTCCCTCTTCTGGTGTGCGGGTGTACATGCTAACACACATTGCATAAGTAATAAATAAATAAATCTTTAAAAAAAAAAGAAAATAATTTTCCACTAATATGCTGGGGAAGTGTATAGGAAAAATAAGTAAACTACCAAAAAGTTCCTTCACAGTCTTAATGTCTTTAGCCAATTAGCATTGTAAAAGAAAAATGCATATTACTAAGAAACAAAAGCATTTCAGAAAACCTGATTTTTTTTTTTTGTTAGATCAGTATGCTTAGTTTTCTATTTTGTTTTCCTTATGAAATTCTTCCTTCATACAATTATTTAACATACTGGTAGCTGTTAGTATATCTTCTACATTTATGAGCAAAACAAAGCAAAAAAATATACCAGTTATCTGAAAAATAATGTACACTTTGTGATATTGGAAAAATGAAGCATTTTAAAAATATATTACACTTTATGCTTTTAAGATTAATTAAAACATGAGATAGACTGTTATACAGCTTAAGAGTATAGCACTTTCAAAGGAGGGTGTAAGCCAGCGATAGCAGCAGAGGCAGACAGATTTCTGTGAGTCCTAGTCCAGCCAGGGCGGCATATTGAAACCTTGTTTCAGAAAAAAATGGCTATCTGTATCCTATTACCTTTCTGCTAATAGCTATGCTTCATACATAATCTAACTTGCCTTGCCTTAGATAACTGCATCCTGTAATCAGAAATCCTAAATGTTTCTTAAATACCAAATAATAATAAATACTTGGACTGAGATTTTAGGGTTTTTTTTTCTTCACTTCTAATGTCATAACTGAGTTTTATTTACTATAAAATAGTAAAAAGTCATAAATGATACTCTTAGATTGAAAGAGGATAGGGAGAATGTTAACCTTAGGTAAAAATCAGTGAGTTCTATTTTATAAAAATTTTTATCCTGAAATGTTTGGACTATTCTTTTTGTATAAACTTCATATGCAAAAGTAGGAGCATTTTTAAATTGTTCCTGCTGCTAATATGTTACCTTTTTTTTTTTTTCTAAGTTGCCAGAATAAATGTTACAAACATTTTTGGATATGGTGACTTATATTGTAATCTCAGCCCTTGGGAGGCAGAGGCAGGAAGACTACCATGAGTTGGAGGTGAATCCTAGGTTACAATGTGAAATTCTATCCCCATAAACAAAAACACTAGTATATTGTGTTGCCATAAAGAATATCTCAGGAGCCTAGGAAAAAGCCCAGTCAGTAAAGCCTTTAGGACCTGAGTTTGAACCAAGCAGATCCCTGGATTTAATGGTTAGCCGACCCAGCCTAACTGGTGAGCCCCAGATCCAAGAGGAAAACCCTGTCTCAAAAGAACCAAGGTGGGTGGCTCCTGAGGAATGACAGACAAGATTGACATCCAGTCTTCACATGCACATATACATATGCACATATCCAGAAATACATGCACATACACAAAATATGATATCTCAGGATGCTATTACTCTGCCATTAAAAGTTTGTAATCATGATTTTTTTAAATACTTGGTTATGGAGTACATTTTTGTTTTCAGATAACTAAATGTGTAACCAATCATTTTATATCTTAATATTCTTTTGGAATTAAGAGAATTATAAGTGATTAAAAATAACACATGCTTTGTGTGTTTGTTTAGCAGTTTAAATTTGTCTTTGCTTTTGTTAGTAAGAACCAACATTTCTTCAGTGTGCCTTTATCAGCTAAGAATGACAAGCAGTGAATACCTTAAAAGTATTTATAAAGTATTATACATGCATTTAGGCAAATAGAATTTGTAGTCTAGGGTTTTGATGCTAAGTTCTTATGTACCTCACTAGAAATATGGAGCAGAAAAGCATGCATTCACGTGCATTGGGGATGCATGGCCTTTGCTTACATGTCATCGCTTAACCAGAATCCCCACTACTGTCTTTGCTCAGTCCTCTTTAGACAGGAATGTTCCAGAAAGTTTGATTTGCTAATTATATGGTAATTCATCTAGAGATGATATGTCGTTGGAGTTTTTATTGTGGAAAAAGAAGATGGGGATTTAAGTTGGGTGAAGACAAAGACCTCATCCAGTTCCTATTGTGGGGTTTTACTGGTTACTGGCATTTGTCAGTCAAGATTTCTGTTTGAATTTCTAAGAACAATCTGAAATAATTCATTATGCTTATGAAATTTCTAAGTGTCCTTCTTATCCTTAGTTATCCTAATGTAATGGGAAATATGGATACACATAGAATATTTTGTGTGTCATATTAAAAGCCTTATTAATACTTTGCCTGAAATAGGTCATTCTGCCTCATCCATTTGCCAAAGTGCCGAACCCAAGTTAAGGAAACTTTGACATAGGCTGACAATATTCTTGTATTTTATTTTAGATTGTAAGCATAATGGCAGGAAATCATATCAGTAATTGTGCTTTTTATGTAGCAATCATTGCTGTATACCTATGGTGCTTAATAAATGTTTATAACTAGTCATAACATGTTGTGTATCATTTAGTTTGACCTGATTCAAATGTTCATTTAATATAATATGGTAGAAACATTCATATATGTAAGTAAAAGAAAATGTCCTGGGTATTGTTTATAAGCCAAGTTTTACCACCTTTTGTATTAACTTTTCCTGGGGCAACATAGATAAATGTCTGCTTATCCCAAATAGAGAACCATTCTACCCATATGGCTTACTGATCAGTTATTTTTACTGGACTAACAACCAGGAGCATGGGTGAAGGCTATTTACAGGAGTGTGGCTAACTCTAAAACAGCTGCATCATGTCAGCATCAGGACAACCTCTCCCCAAAGCCACAAACATGGAGCCCCATCCTTGAGTTACCTTTCCTCTATATTAACACCTTTCACAACCTTGTGCTGCTGGGGCAGAGTCACATGCATCTGGGGCTTAGTGTGCAGGAGGGAGGGAGTGGTTTGTATCTCAAGTGAAGACCTAATTACCTCCCACACAGGCCTCCTGTGAGGAAACCAGGCAGCCTGTCTTGCTCAGGCCCTCAGCAGCTATGGTTATGATGGTACTTCTGTTTTACTCCAAGACAACATTTCACAATGCCACAGAAGTGTTGAATGGCAATATAAATGCTAATATATTTCAGCTCTGGTGACCCATTCCAGTCCTGGCCTTGTGTTTGCTAGATATACCAGTTCATTTGCACATTGACCAAATGCCTGTCAAGAAGAAATTTAAGGGATGAAGAGCCTATTGTGATGAGGAAGCATGAGTCAACTTGCTGGGCAGATTAGGAAGTAGAGGGAGGCCTTAGCTGCAGTCAGTTCTGGCCTATAACCCCTAAGACCCACCCTCTGAGACCCCGTGGAGATAGTTCATATTCAAACCTCAAGGCCTAGTAAGTACTCTGCCACTGAACTGAATCTAAGCCTTCATTTGAATTTCCCTTTCCTATGTTCTATGTAAATTGCTTCAAGGCAAATGGGGCCTTCCTTTGTGGATGTGTGAAATACAAGAGTAGATTACAGACCACCATAAATATAAGGCCACTTTAAAGTGCTTCATTCAAGCCTGTGATCAAGAGCAAGTTCCTGCCATAAGGAATACTTGTCCTGAAGTAAAGCAGAGTAGTGTTTATAAAGCCAAAACCCACAATCACCTCACTCCAGAATGGCCCAAGAAAAGATCAAGAAAGGAACGTGGTGACCTCTATCTCCAAAAGTCTACTGTTGTGTTCCTCAAGCTGTGTGTGTAGATCACATTGGCCTCCAGGTTTATAATGGGAGCAGAGCTAAAGAGCTGATCATTGTTTCTGGAAGATGACTTGGAGAAGTGTCTCCCTCTGCAGATCATGGTGTTTTCTTTCCCCAGCTGGTTTGGAGCCACAAGATGGCACCCATGACTTGGAGTTTAAATGAGCACCATTGGCTAAGTCCACTGTACTTTCTGGCCCAGTGCCAAAGCCTGTGTCTGATTTTTCAGGACAGAGTTTATCTATATAGCCTTGCCTGTCCTGGATGCTGTAGACCAGGCTGACCTCGAACTCACAGAGATCCACTTGCCTCTGTCTCCCAAGTCCTGGAACTAAAGGTGTGCGCCACCACTGCCTGGCCAAAGCCTCTGTCTTATATTATTTAAAACTTCCTTGGCAATGGTGTTTTTTTGCTTTTTGTTTTGTTTTGTTTTTGTCTTTGAGACAGGGTTTCTCTATGCTGAAAATCGATTTGTAGACCAGACTGACCTGGAACTCACAGAGACCTGCCCTCTTCTGCCTCCCGAGTGCTGGGATTAAAGGCATGCGCCACCACTACCTGGCTACTCTACAGAACTTTTTAAAGAGTCCGTTACCTCTCAGCCCTGGATTTAGCTTTTGCTAAGAGGGGAATTGAAAGCCAAGGTAGAAGGCATGGTCAACTGAACTAGCATACAGGTCCCATACCAGCTGTCAGGCTTAGGCACAAGGTTCCCCTATTCACAGAGTCCACACATGTCCAGGCAACAGTGAGGGCTGAGTAATTGCTATTTGCCTTGCTGTTGCTTGAAAGTGGGTATAAACTCTTAAGATCCTCCTCTGGACAAGAGACTCCATTCCTCTGCCATGTGAGACATGGAAAGTAATTTGTCTTTTTCATAGATGAGGACAGCCGTAGACTGAAGCAGCAGATTCAGGCAAGTTTTATTTTCCTGTGCACCCCTATCCTGTGATAAGACCATCATGGAATTTACTCTGGTGGAGTCTGTGTCCCAGCCAAAGATTATATAAGTCTGAGGATGTCCTGCCATGAAAATATATTGTAAATTTAATGCATTTTACTCAAGTATTCAATTCTCCATAGCCAGTTCTTTTTAATATATCTGATTTTGAATATTATTTTTAAACTTTAGACTTAAGTATTAGACTTAATTTTTGAAAACATACATAGAAGGAGATATATAGATATATTGTTTTTTGGTTTTGTTTTGTTTTGTTTTTCAAGACTTTTTTTATGTAGCCCTGGAAGTCCTAGAACTCACTCTGTAGACCAGGCTGGCCTTCAGTTCAGAAATCCACCATGGTGGTTTGAATAGAAATGGCCCCCAGAGACTCATGTGTGTGAATGCTTGGCTCGTGGGGAGTGACCCCATTAGGAGGTGTGGCCTCGTTGGAGTAGCTGTGGCCATGCTGGAGGAAGTGTGTCCCTGTGGGGCAGGTTTCAAGCTCGTATGCTCAAGCTGGGCCTAGTAGGGCTTTCACTTCTGATACCTGCGAATCAAAGTAGAGAAAGACCTTTCAGCCCTTTCTCTGGCATGTCTGCCTGCACACCACCATGTTTCCCACCATGATGATAATGAACCAAACCTCTGAAATTAAATATTTTCCTTTATAGAAGTTGCCGTAGTCTTGGTATCTCTTCACATCTGCCTTCTGAGTGTTGGGACTACAGGCCTGTGCCACCACTGCCAGCTACCAAAGGCTTTATAATGAGAAATATAAATTGATCTCTGCCTCCAGTTTTATCTCTAGAAATGAATTACATTGTATTTGGTATGACTGAAAATATACAATCATTTATATATGCAAATATTCTGAGTACATTAAGAACATTTAATTATAAAGTGGCTGATCATTTTTATGTTTTAATCACCTTTGTTTAAACAATTAATGATAAATTATTAACTCATGAGATTAGGATTTTATAAACTAAGGTAATTTTTTGGTGTGTGGGGGTGGAGGGAGTTTCAAGACAGGGTTTGTGCCCTGGCTATCCTGGAACTCACTCTGTAGAAAAGGCTGTCCTTGAACTCAGACATCTTCCTGCCCCTGCCTCTCAAGTCCTGGGATTGAAGACATACACCACCACTGGCTGGCTAAACTAAGGTAATTTATTTCTGTTAAAAATTTGAGCCTTCGCCAGGCACAGTGGCACACACCTGTAATCCCAGCACTCAGGAAGCAGAGGCAAGCAGATCTCTGTGAGTTCAAGGCTAGCCTGGTCTACATACCAAGTCCACGATAGCCAAGGCTACCCAGAGAAAAACTGTCTCAGAAAAAAAAAAAAAAAAAAAAAAAAGCCTTGGTCTTTCTGTCTTTTTTCAGTGGCAGAGGAAGCAAGGTGATGAAACTGTCACAGTAGAACACACACCTTGTGCTGTGGCTCCAAGGATACCAACTGCAGAAGTGGAATATGCCAAGTGCAAGAGAGAGTGTGACTGGAGCGCTAAAGCTAAGAATCAAAGTGCTCTGAGGACTGGGCAAATGAGCATGTAAGATTGTCTATTGCGCTCTCTTGGTCCTTTCTCTCTTGGTCTCTCTTGTTCCTGGTCTCTCTTGTTCCTGGCTTCTTCGCTCTTGGCCTTCTCCCCTTTCTCTATTGGGGTGCCCCCTTTCTCTTTTCCCCTCTCTCTCATTCTCCCCATTATGTCCTGCTCTCCCTCCTCTCCCTCTCTTTATATCCACCTAATAAACCTCTTTTATAATTTAAAAAAAAAAAAAAGATTGTCTTTCACACCTTAAGACACAGATTACTTGAAGGAACAACACCTAAACCCAAGAGGGCAACTATTACAACATCTGGTTCATCTTACAGCTTTCAACAGTCAGTCCTAAAATAAATGTCTGGTTTCAAACAAACAAGTAGACAAACAAAATGTATAATGAGCCTTACAAATTATATTTTTTGAATTGAAGCTCTTCTCGTACCAAAATAAGCTTTAAACCATAAATACAGTTTATAGGGAAACTGAGAACCTCACTCTCCCAATCCTCTCATATAATAGATGGGGTTTTTGTTTTGTTTTGTTTTTCTAGACAAGGTTTCTCTGTGTAGCCTTAGCTGTTCTGAACTCACTTTGTAGACAGGCTGGCCTCAAACATCAGTCTGCCTACCTGTGCCTCCCAAGTGCTGGGATTAAAGGTATGTGTCACCACAGCCAGCTAACAGGCCTTTTATATTAAGTAGGTGTGGTGTCAAATGCCTATAGTCCCAGAATGTAGTTACAAGAACAATAAGATTGGTTTTCATAAAGGAAGTATCTTTAAGCCAGCTTTTGTTAACATGAATAGTTATAATCTTAGGAACATTAACAAATTTATAACTTATAGCACATTATAAACCATATACATTTCATCCCCCATACACCTCATATAACGTGTTCAGACTTCCTGTGATTTGGCTTTGAGCTTTATAGATTTGTTTTTATCTTCGTTTATATAAATCTTCCCATCTAAAATAATTTATTTTTTTAACTGATTTTAGTTTTTAGCCTTTATACCCTCATTAATCCAGAAAACCTTGAAGCTTCATACAGTTAAGTTTAATATTTATCTTTTTAAATTCTAATATTTGTACCAATAAAGACAAAGGAGGCATAAACTAAGATAAAAACCTGCTAGCTCAGCAAGGTAACTTTATTTTCTTAACTATATACAAAATATATATTTACAAGCCTGGTTCTACAACTAATTTACTAGCTCTTTAGAAATCTTTTTTCTATCAGTGTCCTTTAAACTAGTGTCACAAGTACTTGATTATGCTGGAGGACTTTAACTGAGATGCCACAAAGGGCAGCAAGGTATTGATAAAAGCCAACGCCAGAATGATTTTTGAATGCTGCTTTAGTCACACAAATCACACAGATATCTAAGAATTGCAAAGCACATTATACATCTTATGGGGAATACAACCTGGCCACAGGGCAGGCTCGGGCACTTTTAGCTCCAGCGTCGGTGTCTTCTAGTCCCCGGAACTTCGTAGTTCCAGCCGGACCTCAGACACATTTTCCGATGACTTGATAGGCTTCTGCGCTTTTCTGCTCCAGCCAGGCCTCAGGTGCAAAGGAAGCTGTGGTTGCATGGAAGCCGCCTTCCAGGGCCTGTCTGATAAGGTGGTCCTTTCAGGGCTGGTTTGTTAAAGGTGGTCTGGGATTTTTCAAACAGCCATTCAGGAATAGGCTGGTTATTGGCGATCTTATGGCTTCCTCATCATGAGTCTAGCCTGCCGTGCCTGTGTAGGCTCAGGCTGCAGTTTTATACACTTTTGGGGGGCATGGCTTGGCTTATCATTCTTTCAAACGTGCCAGCTGCTAATCAGCTGACATTACCTAATTTCATTACTCAATATCTTAGGGGCGTTACTTTAATTGTTATATTTTATTCCAGAGCATCGCTTAGCTTATCATTCTTGCGCGCGCACACACACATACACACACACACACACACATACACACACATCAGCTGCCTTAGGGGCATTACTTAGTTACTGTCACTATGAATATATTCTTCTCTATCCTTGACAGCTCTGCTGTCTTACAAGCTCTCAATGTCTTAGGGGCGTTGCCCAGTCACTGTCACCAAAAATGTCTCTTAACTTTGCTCCTGACAGCTCTGCTGTCTTACAGGCTCATTACACCTAGCTAGTCTACCTTTCTCTTGAGCTCCTCGAAACCCAAGAGGGCTCCTTCGCTCTCTCCTAGCTTATGGTTTTAACTGTGTCTTGCCAGCTGCTTCTCTGTCCCTGCAGAGAGAACATCCCTATCTCTTACCTGGAGCTCCTTCCATGAGGGCTCTTCCAAGCCAGAAGAGAAACAATGCTTAAAAGTCCAACTGCTATATCAGAAGTCCCTAGACCCTCCTCTACACCCTTTGCAGACTGGATCTACCTCATGGAGGTGGGGCAGGAGGTGAGGGATGGCTCCAGGCTAAGTCAGCAGGGCAGAACCAGTAACAATTAGGTCCTAGCTGCATGCAACTAGCTAGAAGGAGTAACTGGTTAGTAATGTGAGGCACCCCACCAAAGGAATGTTAATGTTTAACAACCTATTCCGCTTAGAAGATACTGGGCAGCATATATTAATAAAAGATGTAGGGAAATGTAAATTATTATTACCTATGTATCAAATCATTAGGCCTTGTATGTTTCTGGGTAATACAGTTTTTATTAAATTGATGTAATGGCATCTAATAGAACTTAGCTGACTATGATGCTATGGTTATTATCAAGAGAGTTTAGACAGGGTCCTTTTTATCCTTTCCATGTATGAGCATCCCATTAGCTGGTTTTATTATACACACCTTTATACCATGAGATAAACAGTAATAGCCTCTATTGGAAATCGTTTACCTCTTAGCTGTTCCCAAATGCATAATTCCTTTTCCTGGGATGCTCTATTGTTTTCCTTCTCCCTGGCACAGAGTCAGGGGGTCAGTCTGACTCAGGACAGGGGTTTGAAGGGAACTTTGCAACAAACATGCTTGGGTCTGAAGTGAGTAGGCCAAATCCTATCTCCAGAGCCAGCTTTTCAGTGAGCATATAACAATTTAAAAAATACTATCCATGCACATCCCAAAGGAGTTTTTCTTTTAAAAATTTATATTTATTTTATATGTACATGTGTTATGTCCTCACATATGTCTATGCACCATATACATGCCTGGTGCCCTTGGAGGCTCACAGAGGGTGTTGGATCTCCTGGAACTGGAGTTATAGATGGTTGTAAACTATTATGTGGGTGCTGGAAACTAAACCTAGGTCCTCTGTAGCAGCAGCCAGGTGTTTGTTTTTCTGAAAGACTGAATCCAGTTATCTCTATATTCATAACCAGTTTTATGTGGCTGCAGATGGGGCAGACAACCTGAAAAACTTAGTAAGAAAGATATCAGGTGGGGTTGTAGAATGATATAATGATTCCATGAGACAAGGAGATATAGGCTCCTTTATGGGTCAATTATATATCTTTAGTTCTTTTAATCTTATAAGTACCTGTAACCTATAGAACATTAAACAGAAAACCAGACATGTAAGGCACTCAGAAAATGGTGACATCATTTTTTTTCTTTGCCTTTACTTTATCTATGTCTTTATAACTGAAAAGAAGAAACAAAAGCAAGGGTATTCCAGACTTGGTGGTACAGAACAAAGGAGTGTGCACAGGGCAAAGGAGTCCCGAGAACAGAAAGATTATCCTGTCTCAGAAGAAAGGAACTGCATAGCTTCTCTTTCTAGTCTCCAGCCCAAGCAGTGCAACTAAGGTACTTCCCACTCAGGGACACTGGCCCTTTGCCCTAGGCCACACTGAGGTAGATCCCTAGACTCATTAGCTGGCAGGGCTGCAATATGCCTGGGGTCTCCATAGGGGCATAGAAGTTTGGGAAAGAGCTGTGTTGGTCCTGCCTGCATTACAGCTCTTGGTGAAGTGGCTTCAGCAGCTACCATGTGCCCTGTACCACAGGCCCTCCTGTCCTGGATAGAACCTTATGGTACAGGCCTCAGTCATGGAGACTATATGACCCAGTCCCAACTGTCTGGAGGAGCCCTTTGGGAGAAGGTGGGAAGGATGGAGAGTGGGAGTTGACTACTATCAGGCTTTCAGTGAGGCCATAAGCAGGGAGCTGAGAGGAGGGGCTAAAAATGAGGGGATGTGGGTTGTCTCCTCCTCCTTAAAGGGAGCAAACTGGAGATGGCAACAATGAAGACGAGGCAACCCCAATTGACAACCAGGAAGTTGGGACAAGAAAGAGGATGTAGAAGACAAGGAGGTCCTTGTGCTCACAACTATGCACTAGGGGAGTCAAGAATGTTAAACGCACAGGGTTGTCTACACAGGGAAAGATGTACACCATGATTTCTGCCCAGAAGACTGGCCCCGTCATTACTGTCAGCTCTACTGTGCTGCCCAGGTGAGGGGCAGGGCCAGCTCTATGAAGTATGGTGGCCAACAAAGGATGGGGCCAACTCAGTACAGCACCTCATATGGCAGTTTAGATCAGGGATATCTGCATGGCTTTTCATGGTAACACAGGCCTGAGAGATCAACATAGACCCTGGCTGCCATAGGATTATGAACCCAGACATGGCCCCAGGCAGCAACCTGGGCCTGGATATCCCCCTGGCCTCAGGTGGTTGCACAAAACACTCAGATCAGCATGTTCCCCTAGGAAGTATGCTCCTCAGATATCTACATGGTCTCTGGTGGCAACCCAGATCACTGACGTTTGCTTGGCCTTTGGTAGTAACTCATGCCACAGTCATCAACACAATTCTAGCTGCAACAGGATCATGGATCCAGAAATGGCCCTTGGTGGCAGCCTGGGCCAGGACCTCACCATGGACAACTCATCTCTGACTGTTCCTCACCACCATCAAGTGTCCAGTTCTACCTTTCTCCACAATATTTGAACCCCTTGGCTTGCTTTCTCTTTCATCTCTCTACCACATACTCCATCTTTCCATCTCTCCTCATACATTCATCCATCAATAGTGAGCAGGTGCTTGAGTGTCTTTCTTCCAGCTACCCTGACCCAGAATTTTCTTTTTTAAATTCATGTGTCTTCGTTAGTGTTCTATTACTATGAAGAGACACCATGGCCAAGGCAACTCTTATGAAAGGAAGCATTTAACTGGGGACTTGCTTACAGTTTCAGGTTAGTCCATTTGCATGGCAGCATGAAGGAATACATGGTGCTGGAGCAGTAGCTGAGAGCTTTGCTTTTGACTCACAGGGAGCATGCAGAGAAAGAGAGATGCTGGGCCTGTCATGGATGCTTGAAACATTAAAGCCCAACCATGTGGTGGTGGTGCACACCTTTTATCCCAGCATTCAGGAAGCAGAGTTCAAGGCCAGCCTAGTCTATAGATCCATTTCAGCCACATCTTAATCCTTGGAAACTGGGGACTAAGAATGTATATAATGAACCTGTGGGGGCCATTCTCATTCAAATAACTGTATCATATATAGTCCAAGATGGCCTCAGACTCTCAATAATCTTCCTGTTTTAGCCTCCTGAGTGCTGAGATTACAGGTGAGAGCCATCACACACTGATGGATTTTTTTTTAACTGACCCTCTGCATGTAGCAGTGACTGGTCTGGAACATACAGACATCTGCCTGCCTACCCCTCTTCAGTGCTGAGATTAAGGCATGCAACACTGTCTTAGTTAGGATTTCTATCTCTGTGAAGAGACACCATGATCATGGTAGCTCTTATAAAGAAAAATATTTAATTGGGGATGGCTTACAGGTTCAGAGGTTTAGTCCATTATCATGGTGTTGGAGACAGAGCTGAGGGTTCTACATCTGGATCAGCAGGCAGCAGAAAGGAAGAGACACTGGGTCTGACTTGAGCATTAGAAACTTCAAAGCCCACCCCCAATGACACACATCCTGTAGCAAGGCCACACCCATTCTAACATGACCACACCTCCTAATAGCGACCCTCCTTGGTGACCAAGTGTAGTGACAGTTTTGGTTTCTTTAAAAACCCAGCTATGTTATATGAATATGCTTTTGTTTTAATCCCAAAAGGCTACTTCATAACAAGTGATTATGTTTTGCCTTGTGCTCTAGTAGGGGTGTGATCTTTGCCAGCTGCAGATAGTTTAATTCTGGGACTCTGGAGAGGGTATAAATGGGAGATCCCTAGAGGGTCTTCAGTGGCTTCTGCTCCCCCTGCTGCTTCCCCCACTACTGCTGATTAATCCTGCTGCTGTGTTTGCTGTTTCATTTGCTATTGTTAGATTTGGTTTGCAGGAAAAGATGACTGCTGCCAAGCCTGGCAATGTGAGTTGGATTCCTAATCACATCTTATGGAAGAAGAGAATAGATTACCTACCAAAAATTATCTTCTGACCTCCAGACATATAGGTATACCTCCATTCTCTCTCTTTCTTTCTCTTTCTCTCTCACACACAAACAAATAAATAATTCCCTGACACCTAGCTGTGGTAGCTGGATGCCAAGATGGAAGAAGGTTTTGGGTTGAAGCATTACCAGTTAAGATAATGAGGTTGGTGGTCAAGAAGAGGGTGAACTGTGATGCTTAGCTGTGGATTATGGGTGTTTTGTATACCAGCCCCAGTAGGACTCCAAGAAACCAAAACTCCATAGAAAGCATTCCTCTCCAGTTGGCATAGCTGTGGTCTCTGGAGGACACAAATAACCCATGAAGCTTTTCTGCAACTCTCCTTCCAGCTTCTTGAGAAATAGCTATCAAGCCTCAGTTTCTGATTGGAAGACTGAGAAAAGAAACCTCAGCAAAGAAAAGTACCAAGAAAGAAAATTGTTAGGGGAGCTCTTGGGGAAGCAGAGTAATGATATTGCTTATGAGTCTGTGGCTCTGTACCTTCATAGCAATCCCTTCGTAGGATCCAGTGTTGAACTCCTAGGCCATCACTCACACCTGCACAGTATTCTCTGCTTACCATTTGGTGGTGCTCAGTGGAAACAACTGCATTTGACTTTGGATCCACAAACAACAGAAAATGGATTATACTTGGTGCCTTAAACCTGGCAAATAGACTTCCTGCTTCAAAATGAAAGTCAAAGTTTCTGTGCACTAGGTCCAGAGTTTGATCATTTCAAACTACCACTTCAGCTAAACAGAGAATAGTTCACCAAACCGATGTGTGGAATCCTTTCTTTGGTGTGTTGCTCATGCCACTGAATATGTTTGTTCATGTCTCCTCAGGAAAAGTCACAAAACAGTGGCTCTCTCTCTCTTTCTCTGAGACAGGGTTTCTCTGTGTAGCCTTGGCTATCCTGGACTCAAATTCACAGACATCCTCTGCCTCCTAGAGTGCTAGGATTACAGCTGTGCACTACCTCGCCCAGCTTAGCCATCACTCATCTTAAAATAACTCTTTAGTAAGTGTGCATTTAGTTTGCTTCTGCCTTTGGCTACTGTGAATAATGCTCATATCAATATTCATAAATATGTGTTGTGTAGATAAATGCTTTCATCCAATTCATGAGCCCAGGTTATCTGCTCATTTATTAGGATATTGCATAGCTTTAACCTGCAAGTTTTACTTTTCTTTGGTTAAATTAATTCATGATTGTTTTATTCTTTTGATGCTGTTGTAAATGGGAGTTTATCAGATTTAACTTTCAGATTTCTCATCACTAGTTGCCAGTGTAGACACTGACTTTTGTCTATTAACCTCTTATTGTACAACTTTACTAGGGTCACCTTCTCAAAAAATCCAGTGCTTGAGAGATGGCTCAATGGTTAAAAGCCTGGCTGTCTTTCCAGAGAGCTTGGGTTAGATTCTCAGAACCTATGTGGTCACTTACAACAACTACAGTTCCAGAGGATCCCAACCCCTACTCTGGTCTTCCTGGGCAATGTACAAATGTAGTGAATAGACATAAATGCAGACAAAACACTCACACACATAAAATAATAACATATTCTTTTTAAAATTTGTATTCAGCAAATTTTGGTGGCACACCTTTTGGCATAACTATAGCCATTTTTGTTTCGACCCACCAACCGCATAATCTCAGCTTGTTGCTGACATAAAAGAATCTCTGTACAAGGACAGGTTGACCATAAACTATGTTTATGTTTAAGTTCCCATAAATTCCCCAACCATAAGCACAGTTGGCCCCAGCTGCCAGGCACACTTTCAAGGTTAGCTAGAACTGCTTGTCTAGCTAGCAAAAATAACTTGAGTCAGAGCTGACCAACTTGTTCCATCTTATGCCCCCCCCCATAAGAGCTAATTGTGGCTTTTGCCTTTATAAACTGACTCTGAAAAATGTTGCAGTTCAGCTCCTAAGTCTGAACTGTGTCCCTGTTCACAATCAGTCTTGGGGTGTGCATTCAATAAGCAATCTATATCTGACTGAGATTGGTGTCTGAGTGGTTTATCTGGCTTCCTCTGGACCCCAACAGAAATGCCACATGTTGTAACCAGCTAATATTGCTAACCTATGAACATTGCATCTTCGTCTGACCTAACTCAATGTTTACATCAGCCTACAATCAGCAAGGTATTACTCACACTGTAGCAAGAAAAAGATAAAAGTTCAAACTATGAGAGGGGCTGGAGATGGCTCAGTGGTTAAGAGCACTGTCTGTTCTTTCAAAGGACTGGGATTCAGTTCCCAGCACCCACATGGCAGCTCACAACTGTCTATACCTCCAATTCCAAACTACTGAATTTCTGTTGAATGTGTTTTGCTTTTACATCATCATGAAGTGAACAATTTCAAGGCCCAGATGCCTGCCCTCAGGTCAGTGTATCATAATGAAAATGGTCAGTGTGGTGGTGAAAGTTTCTAGGTCCAGCACTGGGTATGCAGAGGCAGACAGACACCTGTGAATTTGAAGCTAGCCTGGGTCCACAAGTGAGTTTTAGGACAACCAGGACCACACAGTAAGACTCAATCAATCTCTCTCTCTCTCTCTCTCTCTCAAAACAAACAAGCAAACAAAAACCCTCCAATAATGCAAATGGAACTTCAGTGTCTTACAAAAAGCATTGTATAAAGTGAAGTAAAACATGTGAAAGTTCCTAATTCATGAATAGTTTTACTGCTTGTAAAACACACACACACACACACACACACCTCACACAAATGGGTAGTAACCAGCCACTAGTTGGTGATCCAGTAAATAGGCACACACAATTGCACATACAAGCAAGTATAATTAAACTTCTGGGTTTTAAAAATAATGTAAAAGTGGAAAGGGGAAGGAGAATATGCTGGGAAGAAATGTTGGGAAGGGGTTAAGAAAGAGGATGAGTTCCTTTCTCTTTGCTCTGGGTGATCAGAACTGAGGGCCCTGTGCAGACTATTGAAATGATCTACTACCAAAGATACACCTCAAGTTTCAGAAGAAGTGTTCTTAATTCCTCAAGAAGGTTCTTTGTCCTAATTATTTTCATTATATCTAACTTAAATTAATTGTATCACTCTTTACAATGATACAGTTGAGTGTGGTTAGGTGATTTACTGGTCATTATCTTGGCTTTCTGGTCGGTTGTAAAAGTGAGTATAGTAAGATATAATGTCATCCTCACAGTAATTGAGGAGATTACGTGAACTTCTACATGTGACATGCTAAGAGCCCAAAACAGTAAGCATTTACTTCTTAGCCATGGTTATTGTTAGTGACACATTTACAAACCAAACTCATGATTTCCCTTGTCATTTCCTAGTGTTCATTATTTCTAAGGCCATCACAGATCTCATGATATGGGCAACTAAGGATTCCAGTAACAACTCAACTACCCTCACAATCTCAGAATTATGTTTTTCTTTTCTGTTATTCACATCCAATATAGTTCTAAATGGTTTTTTAAATATATTTATTCATATATTAGTGTGTGCTTGAGTTTATGTATGTATTCCATGTGCATGCAAGGTCCCTCAGAGGTCAGAAGAGAGCATCAGATCCCCTGGAACTGGAGTTATGGGTGGTTGGGAGTTGCCATGTAGGTGCTGGGAACCAAACTCAGATCCTCTGCAAGAACAGTGAATGCTCTTAACCACTGAACCATTTCTGCAGCCCCAAACTTTTACTTACGTGTGTATGCCTTTGTCTCTCTGTGTGAATATATTATGTATATATTGCTGCATGAGCCTATCTAGGTTTGTGGAGGCTAGAAGAGGGCACAGGGTCATCCTCTATCACTCTCTGCCTTTTTCTTGATGCAATGTTTCTCCCTGAAACTGGGATGTGGATTTAATTTGGTAGGCTGGAAGCCAGCAAACCCCAGAGATCTTACTGTGTATTCCAACCCAACACAGGCATGGGGTTACAGGCATGAGAAAGTATGAATGTTGAGATTTGAACTCCAGTCCTCACTATTATGCACTAAGTGCTCTTAACTACTGAGCTCCCCCTCTCTCCCTCTCTTCCTCCTTATCCTTTTACACTTTCCCTTCCTCCCCCCCCCCCCTCTTTTTTCCAAGACAGGGTTTTCCTGCATAACACTGAATATCCTGGAACTCACTCTGTAGACCAGGCTGGGCTCAAACTCAGAGATCTACCTGCCTCTGCCTCCCAACACTTGGGAGGCACCATCACCACCTGCCTTGAACCAACTCTATTTAGAAACTTAAAAAATAATTCTTAATTTGTTCTTCAACTATTTCACACTTGCATATAATGTGTTTTGATCAAAATCATCCATCCAACCCCCAACGAGGTAGGCAGATCTTTGTGAGTTTGAGACCTGCCTGGTCTATAAAGTGAGTTCAGGACAAGTCAACGCTACACAGAGAAACCCTGTCTGGAAAAATGTTCCCAGCATGAAAACATTTTGTCTTGTTAAAACAAAGATTTTACAATTCAAATTTCCAAAGTATTTTTAATTATTGTTTGTGGGTGTGATTAATGAGGCACAGTAATGGGAAATCAAGTTTGTTCTGTCTTTCTACCATTTTACATGAGTTCAAGGGGTTAGAACTCAGCTTCCCAGTCTGGCAAGCTACTTTAGCTACTGAGCTATCTCATAGGCTTTAAAGGAGTATTTTGGAAAATTTAGAAAACACAGTGTCAATGCAAAGAACAAAACAAAACAAAACAAAAAAACCAAAAACCAAAACCCAAAAACAAACAAAACAACAACAACAAAATCCAGTTTTCATCTTAAAGGGAATAAGTTTTTATTTTGTTTTCAGTATGAGTAACCATGGCCTGGAAACACAAATTTAGGTTACCCCAAACTCCATCTTCTGACACAGAGGTGGGCAAGAGGCTGTTCTGGAGCCTAACCTAGGCCAAAATAGGTGTATGCAAGGGGTGAGGTGCATAGTAAAGAAACTGAAATGGACACTCTATGGGTGAAAAAGGTAAAGTTTATTCCAAACTACCAACGTTGTCTTCAGGAAAAGGAGAGAGAAGGGAGCTGGGAGAATGGGTATCTGGGAAGGAGGGGAGCCTAAGGATTGAATGGGAGGGGAGAGAAGGGCCAGGATGCTGGCAAGGGCCTTTGAATTGTATAGCCAGTATTTGTAAATAGGGACTAGGGGAGCCTGGAGGCTAACGTAGACTTTGATATGCCTATAGGCGCCATAAGCATTTGTTAGATGCACAGCTATTTGTCCGTTTCAGCCAGAGGCAAAGGAAATTACTCCTTTTGGCAGATAGGAACCTGTTTCACAAGTTCCTGAGGAATGCTGGCTTTTATCTAACCGCCAGGAATCCTCGACAATCCAGGCTGAACCTGGGTCTAGACTCAATTTGGAGTCAGTGGGTCAGTCCTTTTTGGGGGGAGAAGGACCCTTTGGATCTACAATAAGGTAATTATTCTCTGGACCTGCACCACTTCAACCTCTCCACTGCAGTTTTAATCAGTCTTTGCTGTCACAGCTTCTTTTCAAGAATTCTCATTTATGACAGTTTATTCACAATCTTGAAGCTATTTAAAAAAAAACAACAAAAAAAAAAGATTTGTGCGTACCTGAGCACGTGTGTACTACCGGGATCAGAACCTGCATTTACATAGATCCCTTGGAACTGGCTTCTGGGTCCTTCGGAGTTGAAACAAGCGTTTTTACCCGCGGAGCCATCTCTCTAACACAAAGATTTTACTTTTAATATTCTAATATAACCCGTTCTGCTAATTGTTAAGTCAAAAACAGGCCCCCCAAAAAGGCAGTGCTGCAGACAATGTCCTAGTTTCTTCCCCGATTCTTACCAGGGAAACAGAAATTTAAATTCAGCATTCCTTGGAAACCTCGTGATGCCTGTTTCTGTTTGTCAGGAAAGCCACCACTTCCCTTCTCTGCTTCTAACGGTCAACTAGCCCCAGCAGACTGCAGCTCACCATGTGACGCTAGTATTTCCACTGTTTTTTTTTTTTTTTTTTTTTTTTTTTTTTTTTTTTTTTTTTTTTTTTTTTTTGCGAGCAGAAAGTCACAGTCCAATATTAACCTTATTCTACTGAAACCGGGGGCAATGATGAAGTTTGTCTCCTTAGAAAGGAAATCAACTATTAAACTTTTGACTAGATGGAGCACCGAAAAGGTCGGATTCTTAGGACGCTGTAAGCAACAGTGCCATTCTGGCTAACCTTTGTGACGTTCTACTAATGAAATAGATAAAAGGAGTTTTTTTTTTTTTGCATTCGTTTCAAAAACAAAAAACAAAAACACATACACACACACAAATAAAAAACGGTAACTTGGTCTGAAAGCGGAGGCAGCGAGCAAGCGCGTCAGGCCGCAGCGCGGCGCACAGTGATGACGCGCGCCGCGCGCCGCCCGCCGCCTACACCGCCCCCATCGGCTCACGACGGAGCTGCGTCACCGGTGTTCGGCGCTCACCTCCTGGAGACGGCAGTCGCTGTAGGCCCAGAGCTGGCCTCCCGCTCTCGGGGAGCCTGGTCGGCGGCGCGATGAGGCGCAGCAAGGCCGACGTGGAGCGGTACATCGCCTCGGTGCAGGGCTCCGCCCCGTCGCCCCGAGAGGTGAGCGGGTCCGGCTTGGCCGGAGGTCTGCGCCGGCGTCATGGCTCCCGGCGGCCTCGGCTCCCGCTAGAGTGGAGGCGGCCGCGGGCGTCGTGGCGCTGCTGAGCACCGGAGGCGTGGGCACCGCGGTCGCCAGCGTTTCCTCTTCCTGGCGGGCCGCGGGCCCTGGCGGGCCTCGGCGCGGTAGGCCGGCCTGGGGCTGCCTGTGGGGCGCGTCCGGCCGGTGCCCTCGGCCTCCGGGATGGCTAGGCCGTGCGGCGGAGGCCGGCTCTCCCCGTGGGCCGTGCCGCTCGGCGGTGGGCTGTTACCGTTGTGTGGGTGGACGGAGCTGGAACAGCCGCGTTCGCAAGGGCGCGTCAGCACAAATGACACGGAAGGCCCGTAATGAGTCTTCTCTTGCTGTGCCGTACTCCTTACATCCCCTTGCCCACACTTTCTATGGAAGCTGCTGTTCTTTTGCTTTGTCTAAGTTTTTTATTTAAAGGAGGAAGGTCAGGTAATTTTAAATTTCTTACAGGCAGTAGTTGCGGTGCCTTAACATCTCTAACGTTTTTCCGTAACATGTTCTGTTGTTTTGTTAATTTGTGTTACATTTATTTTGGGTTCTTCAAGAGTGTTTGCCCATGGAGAGAGATGTACAAAGTATCTAAAGTCAGTTTTTTTTTTTGGGGAAGGGTGTGGAGTTGAACAAATCTGCCATTTGTAAACTGGGATTTGGTAGAGTATAGACTCTTCATCAATAAAACGGAATTTTGAAAGTGTTAACAAGCATGATTCATGTTAAACATTTGGGGCAGACCTTGAGATACAGTTAGCTAGGACTTTATGTACTACAAATACCCGATTCATTTGTATATTATTTTTTAAATTCTGAAAAGAAGTTGTCTCTAAGGGTTTTGTGGCCTGTTGGGATTACAGACTTGTGCCACCTTGCCTGGCATCTTGTTGCCTTATTTAAAGTGGTTTTTTTTTTTTGTTTGTTTTTGTTTTTTTTAAGGAAGCTTCTACGGTTAAATAATTCAGTCCAATAAATCAACTCGCCCCCCTCCCCAAATTAGAATCCAAAGTGATTTTAAAAGTCTCAAGTTCATTTAGTGCCACAGGTGGGAATCCACCCCCACCTCCCACCCCAGACAGGGTTTCTCTGTGTAGTGCTGGCTGTCCTGGATTCACTTCGTAGACCAGGCTGGCCTACGAACTCATAGAGATCTGCCTCCCTCTGCTGAGTGCTGGGATTGAAGGTGTGTCCCATCGCACCATGCTACCAGTATTTTGTGTGTGTGTAAGTATAATCTAAGGTTGGTTTGTGTTTGTTAGTATTGACTTGGATAGTGACAGCTGTAAGAAATTTCTCATTTTAACTAGTTTCTCTCACTAGTCACTTTAGTGGCATTAACATTCATAGTTGTATTGTTCAACCGTAGACTTTTTGAAATTTTTTTTAATTACGCCAAACAAGTTTTATAACCATTAAGAAGTAAGCCATGGTCCTTTTTTTCCCATGTTCCTGGTGACCTCTTGCGTTCTGTATTTTGTGTATTTGATTATTTTGATTTTTCATGTTTGTAGGACCTTATATTTGTCCTTTTGTATCTAGTTATTTCACCTAGTATATTTTTAAGGTCACCCATATTGTAGGAGGTGTTAGTGGTCTCACTCCTTTTTGTTTTTTTGAGACAGGGTTTTTCTGTGTAGCTTTGGAACTACCTTTGTAGACTGGCTAGTCTCAAACTCAAGAGAGCCAGCTGCCTCTGCCTCTTGAGTACTGGGATTAAAGGCTTGTACTACCACTGTCCAGTTGTTTTTGTTTTTTATTTTGGGGGGGGTCTTATTTTTTAATGGCTGATAATTATATGTGCATATTGCCCTTCATATGCCACATTTTGTTTATTCATTCACTGTTGATTGACACTTGCTGTTTATATCTTTTGCCTAATACATATAATGCGAACATTGATGTAAAGTATTTGAGTGCTTGTTTGTAATTCCCTTGAGTTACACCAAGAAATAATTACTGGACTATATGTTAACTGGTGTTTTTCAGAGGAGCCCCCAAACTCTTTGTAGTGACCATACTTTTTATATTGTTGCTGTCAGATTATGGGGCTTCAGTTTATCCATGCATTTACCGATGCTTTGATATCTAAGTTTATTGACTTAGCTGCATTTTATTTTGTGAGCATGTGTGCATGTGTGTGTATGTAAGTAAGTACATGTGTGGAAGTTAAATGAAAATTTACTAGAGTTGGTTCTCTCCTACCATGTGAGGCCTAGGGATAGAATTTAGGTCTTTAGACTTCATGGCATGTGCTTTTACTCACTGAACCCATTTTGCCAGTTGTAATTCTCTTCAATCTTAAAAAAAAAAAAAAAAAAAAAAGCCCACACTATGGCACATGCCTGAAATCTCAGCACTCATTCAGAAGCAGAAGCAGGTGGATCTCTGTGAGTTCTAGGCCAGCCTGGTCTACAAAGCAAGTCTAAGGCTACACAGAGAAACTCTGTCTCAAAGAACAAAACAAAACAGAATAATTTCTTTTTATGTGTATGGGTATTTTGCAAACATGTATCATATATCATACATCATATATATCATACATATATATATCATGTGTGTGCCTATGTCCAAGGAGGTCAAAAGAATGATTCAGATCCCTGGCATTGCAGTTACAGATGGTTGTGAGTGACAGTGTAGGTGTTGGGAATCAAACTTACATCCTTTTAAAGAATAGACAGTACTTTTAACCACTGAAACATTTCTCCAGCCCAGTTATCAAATGATACTCATGTACTTTACAAATTATATTAGTGGTATATCTCCTGTTTGTCCTTCTAATGAACTTGCAAAAGCACCTCTAGTCAGACATACACATTGATTATATAGTTTAATACTTTTTAAAAATAACTAAACAGAATGCCGAATCACAACTTACTCTGGCTTAACTAAGAATTTAAGTGGCTTAGAGATTAAGAGCACTATTGCTCCTGTAGAGGACCCCAGTTCAGTTCTCAGCACCCACACGGTGGCTCTTAATTACAATTAAGAGTTCCAGGGGTTACGTCACTCTTTTCTGACCACCTCTTTTAGCATCAGACACTTGTGTAGTGTATACAACCTACGTGCGGAAGAAGCACTCATACATACAAGATGAACAAATTGTAAAACAATTTGAAAGTAAAATTTAACTTGCTACTGTTTTGTCATGCTCAGTTTTCAAATGCAGTCTTGTAAGTGTGAACCTTTGTAAAGTTGGGTAGCAGAAAGAGGTATTAATAAAAGCTGGGTGTAGTAGCTCATATCTGTAATCGTAGTACTTTGGAGGCTGAGCTAGGAAAATCACTGAGTTCATTTGCAGCCTGGGCTATAGTAGCATGTCAGGTCAGTTTGTGTTAAGAGTTTGAACATGGCTTAAAAACATGTTCTGTTACACATGATAATTTGATTTCTGGGTTGGTAAGATGGCTCAGTGGTTAAGAGCACTGTCTGCTCTTCCAGAGGACCTGAGTTCCATTCCCAGCAACCACCTGGTGGATCACAACCATCTACACTGGGGTCTGATGCCTTCTTCTGGCATGCAGGTGTACATGCGGATATATAAAATAAATTTAAAAAAAGAAAATTTGGCTCCTTTCCAAAATATGGAGAAAAAGATTGGTTGTTTAATGGATGGGTTATTTAGTAGGCATTTCTTGAAAATTGATAGTTGGTTACTGACTTTTTAGAAACAAAAGCTCCTTTGTAGGCTACTCAGAAAAATAAGTGTTAGAATTCAAAGTCATTTTAGAGAAACTGAAAGAATATAGGGATGAAGATTTTTATCAATCTCAAATGAGAGTGGTCTTAGCATAAGAAAGAGTAAACAGCAAAGAAAACATTTTCATTGTTTAAGAAATCAGTCTGGAGCCTGGTGCAAGTGGCGCACGCCTATAATCCCAGCACTCAGGGATGCAGAGGCTGGCAGATTTCTGTGAGTTCGAGGCCAGCCTGGTCTACAAACTGCATCTAGCACAGCCAAGGCTACACAGAGAAACCCTGTCTTGAAAAAAAAAAAAAAAAGAAAGAAAGGAAAAAGAAAAAACAAAATCAGTCTTGCTTTGGTGACCCCTCTACTGCATATTAAATTATCAGATTAAAGAAATGAAAAAACAAAAACAGCTGTTCTTAGACATTTAAATACTGAATAGAACAAATGGATGAAAACTTTATGAAAAGAGTGAAATTTTATATTCTTTGAACTCTTTTTGAAATTAATCCCAAGGAAGTCATGCCTATGCAGATTTATTTGTACTTCAATATGTTTTGAGTACCACCTGTGAGTTCATGCTTGTAATCTAGACATCAGGGTTCTACCAAAGTGGACTCTATAGTTGAAGGGATGGATTAACAAGTACAAAAGCAATAAAAACGAACGGGACTTTGATCACTGCCATTAAAGATAAAAGCATAATGTTGTGGTAGTTACAATGGCAGTGCCCCGCCTGAATCAGTGAGGACACTTGGAGACTAGCTATCTGAAAGAGTGCTGTATTCTAGGTGTTCTTTGAAGCCGTCAGCTAGAATGTTCTGATAATGGTTTAGGTTTGTTAGTTCAGACACTACTATCTCACTTTAGTTGAAGGATGATTGCTGAAACAGCTTGTCAGTAGCAGAGTAAGGTTAGTAGGTCTCATGAATGTCTGAACCAGTTCTGTTAGCAACAGTCCAAAGATAGGTAAATTATCTTTCACAGGAAAAGGATTGCCTCCCCCCTTGAAAAAAAAAATCCACCCCTGAATACTTGAGTATCCAAAGCCACTGGCAACTTTTATTTTTTGATTTCATGTATGTGAGTAATTTGCCTGCATGTCAGTTTATATACCACTTGCATGCTTGGTGCTTATGGAGGTTTGAGCTGGAGTTACAGATGGTAGTGAGCTGCCATGTGGGTGCTACCCTTAGTTAGCCACTCAGCCATTTCTCCACCATAATCTTGTGTGTAGCTGTATTTTGGACTTGGAGTTTATGGTAATAAAGATCAAGGGTATGAAATAGATTTATGTGAAGAATTCACATTTATTTCAAAGCCAGGTATGGCACATGTTTGTAATCCCAAAACTTGGAAGGCAAAGGCAAGTGGCTCTCTTGAATTTGAGGTTTTTCTGGTTCTACAAGAAGCCTTCTTACACATGGTAGGAAAGGAGTGATTTTGAGTGTATGTCCCTTTCCCCAGAAAAGCTGGTTTTTACGTGCTTATCTGTAAAGTGATGTCAGTACAGCAGTACAAAGCATTCTGGTTAACACATAGCTAAGGTGTCCCTAGCTTGTCTGAGTAAAAAAAAAAATTTTTTCATTTTGTGTGTGTGCACATGTGTGTGATGTAGCGAAAGCTTGTTTTGTTGATGGCTTTGAACTCATCCTTTTGCTTCTACCTCCTGAGTACTTAGGACTACAGTGAACTACTTTAGGACTAAAGTGAACTACTTTACCTGCCTTGAATTGTAGCTTCTGATGTCTGTTTGAACTATTCTTGAATTTGCTTGTTATGATATGAATTATAGAATTTGGAACCACTACCTTTTAGAACATACATGCATTTTCAGGCATGTATGTCCTTTTATATGAGAAATATTAGTATTAAACTTGTTAGTCATTTTTTTTTATTCTTTGAAAAGTTGCACAATATTTCAAAATGTAAACAGTAAAACCATTCAATTCTTTTTTAGAAGTCAATGAAAGGATTCTATTTTGCAAAGCTGTACTATGAAGCTAAAGAATATGATCTTGCTAAAAAGTAAGTGCCAAACTGGAAATATGTTTTAATTTTTCATCCTTGAAATAAGAAAAACTGCTAAAGAACACAGTTTACTTAAAGTGTATCCTGTGATAAGGGATTCAGTCACTCTCAGACATTTGTTCGACTGAACCTAATGAGTAATTCTTACTGGCTTCTCTTTATATCTAGTGCAGAACATTTTTGGCTTAAGATACTTTTTCTAAAATTACCCTTGGGTAGAATGAAAGAGAGCATTCCTGTATGTAAAGTTCTTCCTGGTTGGAAATATGTTGCTTCAGTTAGTTGGAGAGAAGCAACAAACACAGTCTTAATTCTGGCAGGGAATAGCCAACCTACCAGCTCAGTACTTGCTTGCTGTCTTATCACTAAGGTAAGAGACTTGTGATTTTAATTTCCCTACTCAGAGTAGCCTAGAGGAGGAAGTTAAAAGGGAGACAGATTATAAAAGCAGTTATAGGAAGAGAGGACTGCTAGTGAGAAAGACTGTAATACTGATTTTACAAATATAGTTCTTTAGAGTCACACTTAGCTCTGATGAATTTATGTTTGAGCAGGGACTTTGGTTTAATCCTTAGCAACCCCTCCCCACTAAAGGAAAGGGAAATGGAGATCTTGTATTATCTGAAACACTAAGGCTGTTAACTATTTTTCATTTTCTTCCTTAGTTTTGGTCTTTGGTCTTTTTCTCTTACATTATTAATGAACCTAGAAGATAACTGATTTTTACTTGATTTAATATTGCTTGGTACAAGAAATAGAAAATAGATGCTGTTGGATTAGTGGGTAAAGTTGCTTACCAATCATTCTGATGACCTGAGCTGTACCCCTGAAATCCATATAGTTGAAGGAGAGAGCCAGCTACTACAAGGTGTCCTTTGATTTCCATATATACACTACACTATATTCACTCTCAAACTGGTGATGGAAACTGTTTGACTAATCAAGTACTTTTTCTTCTGTTCAAATTTAGCTGTGTATGGTACTTAGAAATTATTTTGTTTAAAAGGTAAATATATTCTCTTAGTTTGGGAAACAGGTCTTTTACTATTTTGTATATTCTCACTTTTAAACATTTATTGTTTGTAGATTATAATCATTTTGCATATTTTTATGTGAAACTCTTCAGTGCTTTACTAAATGTGATCAGGAAGAATTTACATGTTCCTTTCTTACCAGTAAAGATAGAAAAATCATTTGGCAAATGTAGCACTTTCTAGTAAAATGAGGGGCTGGAAGTATGGTGAAGAGTGCTCAGTTGCTCTTGCGGAGGACATGGTATCTTATAAATCCCTGTAATTCCAGCTCAAGGAGATCTGGTGCTGCCTTCTGGTCTCCATGGGCACCAGGCACCATTGTGACATACATACTTTATGCTGGCACTTAGATACATATAAAATAAAAGTAAATAAATCTTGAATAAAATAGTAAAATGAGTAAATATGTCGTTAGCACTGTATGATTATTAAATACTTTGCAATTAATATTTTTAGACTCATGTTAAATAAGTAATGATAGCCGGTAATTAAATCACAATAAAATAATTTTGCCTGGCTTAGGATGTACTTTATTTTTTTTTATTTTTTTAGGATGAACTCTTCTGTCAGTATTTAAGTCTAGTTGTAAATAATCTGAAGATTATTTTTGCATTTTAAATTATTTTAATGTTTACATTAATCTATTATTTTTGTATTTTAAAACAGATACATTTCTACATATATTAATGTGCAAGAGAGGGACCCTAAAGCCCACAGGTTTTTGGGTCTTCTTTATGAAGTTGAAGAAAATACAGACAAAGCTGTTGAATGTTATAAGGTAATTATAATACAGCCTATGTGGGGCTGAAGTGATGGCTTCGCAGTTCAGAGCTCAGGTTGCTCGTCCAGAGTAGCTGGGTTTTATTCCCAGCACCACATGGTGGTTCACAGCCATTTGTAATTCCAATTCAGAGGGATCTGACATCTTCTGGCCTTCCTGCTATACATGTGATGCATAGATATACATGCAGGCTAAAAACTTGTACATATTAAAAACAAAAAAAAGGTACAACCTTTGCATAGCCTTTACTGGTGACGCCCATAAGTAATTCATAGGCATTTTACCAATGTAGTAAAAACAAGCATTAATATTATCAAAACTTAGCCATAGCGAAAGGTATACACAGATAAACCCTGTGTTTTGTTTTTTTCAATTTTGCTGTATTTGTTTTTTTTTTTTTTTTTTTTTGTTTTGAGACAGGGTTTCTCTGTGTAGATTTGGACTTGCCTTGTAGACTGGGCTGGCCTGGAACTTACAGAGATCAGCCTGCCTCAGTATCCCTAAGTGCTGACCATCTAAGTTTGATTTCTGCAACCTACAAGGTGGAAAGAGGGGGTTGTCCTATGACTTTGACTGGTGTGCCATGGCACAAGAGCAACTACAGTCCTAGATTAAGATAAATAAAATTGTAATTTAAGAAAAAGCCAAAAATGGTCAGAGATAATGATTTCATTCATTCTTTTAAAATTTTCTAAGCAGCACAAAATAACTTGATTTTCTTTTGCAAAAAAATTGTTTTTGTTTTGTTTTTTTTGAGGCTACCTTATATATTTCTAGCTGTCCTAGAATTTGCTCTGTAGACCAGGCTGGCCTTGATCCCCCTGCCTTTGCCTCCTAAGTGCTGAGATTAAAGGTGTGCGATATCATACCTACTTTATAAAAAAAACTGATGCTTTAACGGCTGTAAAATAACATCATTTAGGAATAGGATTTTTAGAGGCTGGAGAGGTGGCTTAGTTTAAGAGCACTTACTATAGCTGGGCCTGGTGGTGTATGCTTGTAATCCCAGCTGAGGGGCAGAGGCAGAGGCAGAGGCAGAGGCAGATGGATCTCTGTGAGTTCCAGGGCAGCTTGGTCTACTTGGTAAAGTAAATCTAAGACAGCCAAGGCTATACAGAGAAACCCTGTTTTGGAAAAAACTCACTATTGCTTACTATTCTTATTGAGTTTGGTTCCTATCACCCACGTGGACAGCTCACAACTGCCTATAATTCTAGTTTTAGGTTATCTCAAATCCCCTTTTGGCCTCTTTGTGTACCTACCTTGTGTGTGTGTGTGTGTGTTTGTGCACACATAATTTAAATTTGAAAGAGAAATAGGAAGGAAGATATTTAATATGTACAGTAATGTTTTTGATGATTATATGTACTTGTATGCAAATTAAAATTTCTATTTTTGGTATTATTTTTTCTGATACCAGCGTTCAGTGGAATTAAACCCAACGCAAAAGGATCTTGTGTTGAAGATTGCAGAGTTGCTTTGTAAAAATGATGTGACCGATGGAAGAGCAAAGTACTGGGTTGAAAGAGCAGCCAAACTTTTTCCAGGAAGTCCTGTCATTTATAAGCTAAAGGTAAAGTTTCAAACCAGGCAACATATGGACAGAGAAAACCAAGATTTAATAAGTTTTAATATTTTGAAGCTTAAATACTTCTCAGTAGCAAACTTAACAGAGGAACACATTCATGTTTTCTTTAAAAATTTAAGTAATTTCTTTAAAACGTTTCTGAGTGTTGTCTTACTAGGCAGCATAATACTTTTCAAATGATGTCTCAATTAACTCCTTGGAAATAATATTTTAGTGAGTTTACAATTTCATAGTTATGTACAGAGTAGGTGGTATGGTAGATTGTATCATTTTGCATCAGTTTTGTGTGTGTGTGTGTGTGTGTGCGTGTGTGCGTGTAGCTAAGGTGTAAATGAAGTTCTGTCTGGCATAATTTTTGCTTCATTAGATAGTTACCTACACGTCGAAGGCTTAGAATTATTATAGCTGTGTTCTAGCCTGTCATGGTAGTGCATGCCTTTAGTTCTAGCCACTTGGGAAACAGAGGTATATCTCCACGCCCAGCCTGGTGTAACATAATGTAGGAAGTTTTAAGCTATCCAAGGCTGTGTAATGGCACGCTATCTCAAAATAACAGACAGAAATGTGTTTTAAAAACTGGAAGTGTGAGGCTTTCAAATAAAAAATAAAAATGCATTTTATTCAAAACAATTACTAAAAATGTTAAAAAATTCATGTTACGTTTTTTGTTTGTATGGTTTTTTTCAGGGAAGTCTAGGCTGGCTTCTAGTTCTGGGATTATAAAGGGAGCATTACCGTACCCAGACTATTAGGTTTTCTTGTTTTTGTTTTTGATAGTTAACAGTCTTGTTTATGTATTGTAGACTGGCTCCAAACTCATGCTCCTCCTGCCTTAGCCTCCAGAGTACTACGATTAAAGGTAGTTCTTGTTATCCTTCTCTGAGTAAAACAGCTCACTAAATAACTCTTGGAGAAAATATTTCATATATATAGATATATGTATACATTATTAGGCATGTACAGGATTAAATGAACTATAAATTGATATGTTTTTATTTATCTTTATGTCTATTTATGTTTTTATGCTATTACAATCTTTATTTTTATTTTATTATTTTTAAAGATTTATTTCTTATCAATACAGTATTCTGCTTGCATGTGTGCCTGCATGCCAAAAGATGGCACCAGATCTCACTATAGATGGTAATGAGCCACTGTATGGTTGCTGGGAATTGAACTCAGAAACTTTGGAAGAGCAGCCAACACTGTTGACCTCTGAGCCCTAAATTATTATTATTTGCGACAGAGTTTCTCTGTGTAGCCCTGGCTGTTCTAGAACTCACCTTAGACCAGGCTGGCCTCAGACTCAGATTTACCTGCCTCTGCCTTCCGAGTGCTTGAATTCAAAGCACTTCATCTAGCTTATATATGTCTTTACAAGTTTTAACACTTGTTAAATGGTATGATGGAATACAGATTTTGAAGACTCATTTTAATGATGAATATCTGATTTTGGAAGTGAAGTTATGAGATGATTAAAGAACACCTGAGCTACTTAATTGGTGTTATATTTCATTTGCTAATTACAGTGGTAGCTATTAGGGATGAAAAAGTTACTCCCCGTAGAATTATATAAAAAGTATGGGAAATGTGATTTGGAGGTGATAGTGGGGAGTGAAGAAACAATTTTATGTGTGTATAGGCTGCAAGAGGAAGCTGTTATGCAGAGCTGGTGAGGGCTCTTGTGACATGATAGCAATCACTGTTCATTTAAGATCAAGAGGGGAAACTGCTTTGAGAAGATGTTGAGGATAGCAGAACAGTGTGAGACACTGGGCTTGAGGGATTGAGTCACATTCTGTGAGATACAGAACATAATGAAGGTGAGGATCCAGGTGGTAAGGATTGATTGATTGGGTAGTCCTGGGCTTTTGGTGGTGACAGGTGTATAGGGATGTTAAGCGTCATTCTAGTCTCTGAGGTGAATGTGGGCAATCATAGCCACTGTAGTAGCTGGATGCTACTTTGCACATAAGCTGTTAACATCTGGAAATAACTCTGAAGAAGGTAACATGTAGGATGCTGCTTCCTCCTAGTTATAGTGGAAGTTTGTCCATGCACCAGTAGCTTATTTAAAATTGTGTAGATATTACTCAACATTTAATGACTTTTCTCCCAAATAGGAACAGCTTTTAGATTGCAAAGGTGAAGATGGATGGAATAAACTTTTTGACTTGATTCAGTCAGAACTTTACGCAAGACCTGATGATGTTCATGTGAATATCCGACTAGTAGAACTATATCGTTCAAATAAAAGATTGAAGGATGCTGTGGCACACTGCCATGAGGCAGAGAAGAACATAACTTTACGTTCAAGTTTAGAGTGGAATTCATGTGTTGTACAGACTCTTAAGGTAGGTGAAAGCTATTTCTCTACAGTGTTTTCTGACATTTAAATTTCTTTCATTGATAAGGCACAGCTATAAAATGAAACTTTTGTCAAGCACATTTTATGCCTGCAGGCTAGAAGAGGGTACCATATTTCACTGTAGATGGTTGTGAGCCACCATGTAGTTGCTGGGAATTGAACTCAGGGCCTTTGGAGGAAGAGCCAGTGCTCTTTACCTCTGAGACATCTTTCCAGCTTCTTCAAGCCCAATTTAAATGCATCAATTGGGAAAATGAGTTCGGAGTATATGTGTTTTATATTAGGCATATTTATAAGGTTAGTGTACAACACATCTATGATTTGCTCTGTGTATGTGTATGCATATTTACTATTTTTATTTATAAGGCTAGTGTGAAAACTCTCATTTCACACAGTTCTAATAAGAATGGGCCAAGGAGTTTGTAGGCACACAGTGGTCAGTTTCTCAGAATCTGTTAGTTTTTATAATTTACTGTGTTTTTCTAAAAAAAAAAAAAAACAGGAATATCTGGAGTCTCTGCAGTGTTTGGATTCTGATAAAAGTACTTGGAGAGCAACGAATAAAGACTTACTTCTAGCCTATTCTAACCTTATGCTGCTTACACTTTCCACCAGAGATGTGCAGGAAAGTAGAGAACTACTGGAAAGGTATGCTGATTTTAAGAGGGTTTGCTAAATGATTTTTTTTTTGTAATAATTGATACAGGTTTCTCTATACCATTATTAGCATTCCTCTAATTTACCTATAGTTCATACACTAAAACACTTGGAGAAAAATTACTTTTACTATTATTAGGAGAATTACATAATTGTATGCAACTTATTTTTAGAGAATATTTTTTTTAATTTTTAAATTATATTTTTTATGTATGTGGTGTCACATGCAGTGGTGTAGGTGTGGACTTCAGAGGATAATGTACAGGAGTTCTCTCCTTTCATTTTGTTGGTCCTGGGGAATGAACTCATTAGGCTTGACTATAATTGCCTTTACCCTCTAAGTTGTATTGCCATCCCTAGAAGATTGTTACAGTTCACCTTTTAAAATTACTATTAAATATGAATATTCACATTTTATCAAAATGTGATATTTGACTTTTTTTAATGATTAATAGCTATTTTCGAGAAAGATATTCTTGTAGCATATGTTTAAGATTGAAGTAACTGCTGGATGAAAATTTCCATCAGTTGTGTGATCTGTGATTAACCACTAGGATGCTTTATCTATGAATAAGAATATGAATCTGGAAGATGAAGTATAAAATAGGCCTTAGTAATTTTGGTTTGAATTAAATAATGAAACTGATTAGACACAGTGTGGTAGGTTTGGAGTACCTGTTTACTCTTTTCATTTTACAGTTTTGATAGTGCTCTTCAGTCTGTGAAATCTTCTGTGGGTGGAAATGATGAGCTGTCAGCTACTTTTCTAGAAACGAAAGGACATTTCTACATGCATGTTGGCTCTCTGCTTTTGAAGATGGGTCAGCATAGTGACATCCAGTGGCGAGCTCTTTCTGAGCTGGCTGCATTGTGCTATCTCATAGCATTTCAGGTAAGCCTTTTCCAGTTTCAGATGCAGTTGTCATTTCAAAAAGACTTTATTGTATTTGTCATAGAGATATGTGAATAAATATTATGTTAAGCATTGTGTTAAAATTAAGATGAAAATTAGGTTGATAACTAACTATAACAAGGTGAACATAAAGTTTAGGGTGGTGAGATAGGTGTGTTGATAATATTCTTGTGACAGTGTATATTGAGCTAGTTTATTTAGAGATCATTTTGAAGCCTTGGATCTTTTAGCTTGGCCATGTATTAAAGATGAAAATTTATTTATTATAGTTATTATTGTTAACAATTTTATTTCATGTGCATTGGTGTTTTGCTTACATGTATGTCTAAATGAGGGTGTCATCCCTGGGAACTAGAGTTACATACAGTTGAGAGCTGCTATGTTGGTGCTGGGAATTGAACCCAGGTCCTCTGGAAGAGCAGCTAGTGCTCTTAACCACTGAACCATCTCTTTAATCCCTAAAGATGAAATTGTAAATGTAAGTTAAGCTTGATTCAAAGTTATATATGGGCTAGATATCCTTCCCTCCTTCCTCCACTTTCTCTTCTCTCCTATCCCTCCTCTTTCTCTTTCCACCTCTTTCTTTTCTCTTTCCTGTCATTTCTCCTTCTCCTCGCCTCCTTTTGGTCCTTTCTTCTTTCCTCCCTCCCTTCCCTCTCTCCTTCTGTCTCTGTTCCTTTTAACAATTTCTTTTTTATTAAAAGTTTTTCTTTTAAGATTTATTTATTATCTATACAGTGTACTGCCTGCACTCCAGAAGAGAGCACCAAATCTCATTAGATGGTTATGAGCCACCATGTGGTTGCTGGGAATTGAATTCAGGCAGGACCTTTGGGAGAACAGCCAGTGTTCTTAACCTCTGAGCCATCTCTCCAGGCCAAAAGTACTTTTCTTATAATACATTCTGATTACAGTTAGCTCTCTTTTTCCTCCTCCTCCTCCTCCTCTCAGTTCCTCCCTATCTTCCTTTCCATTTTGATCCATACACTTTCTGTCTTTAATAGAAAAACAAAACAGGCATCTAAGGAATAATAGTAAGGTAAAATAAGAACATACAAATTGGAATATGATAAAACCAAACAAAAAAGAGCCCCCCCCCAAAAAAAACCATGATGAAAAAGGCTATATATGTATTGGTGTACATGTTTGCACACTTAGGAGTCCCAAACTAGAAGCCATGATATATGTGCAAAGGAACTGTAAGGTAGAAAAAAAAGAGACAAAAAACTTTCCTGACTCAACATTATGAGGCAAAGAATCTCCAAAGATGCCCTTGTTCGTTTTGTACCTACTGCTGGGCACAGGGCCTACCTTAAGTGTGGTTGTTCTCTGGTGAGATTCCTTTGGAGGAAACTAATTTTTCATTTGCAAGTGGCAATCAATTGGATATAGTTTCTGGCTTAGGAATGGGATGCTTCCCCACTTTTAGCTCCAGTACCCCATGTGGTGCAAACCCATACAGGTCCTGTGCATGAGTCACAGTCTCTGTGAGTTGTTAATGTGCAACTAAGAAGGCCTTGATTCCTTAGTTTCCTTCACATCTGGGTCTTACACTCTTTTTGCCTCCTCTTTGCAGAATTCTGAGATCTGAGGGGAGGAATTTGATGGAGACATTTCTTTTTTAGGATTGAGTATTCTTAGTTTTTGCATCTTCTACATATTGTCTGGTTGTGGGTCTCTATATTTGTTCTCATCTGGTGCAGGAGACAAGCTTCTCTAATGTTAGTTGTGCCATGTAAGGATTTATGAGTGTAGCAGAATGATGTTAAGGGTTTTTGCAACATTTCCTTTAGCAGAACAGTCGTACTTTTTTCTCTAGGTCACTGACCTGTTTTGTCTCAGGTTCTTGGCCACCCAGGCAGCATTGGTTGTAGGTTTCATCTCATGGAGTGGACCTTAAATCAAAGCAGTTATTGGTGGGTTACTCCCACAAGCTTTGTGACACTATTGCAACAGTGTATCCTTTTTTTTTTTTTTTTTTTTCCAAGACATTTTCTCTTATATGTAGTCTTGGCTGTCCTCTGCCTGGGGTAAAGGTATGTACCACCATGCTCAGCTGCACTTTCAGGCAAGTCACCATTGTAGATTGAAGGGTTTTGTGGCTGGGTTGGTGCTTACCTTTTCCCTTTGGTAGTGTGAAGAGTACTGTCTAGTACCATGATTTGTAGACCATGAATTGTGGTCTCGAACTCAGAGCAGTCTGCCCGCTGCTGCCTCCCGGAGTGCCGGGATCAAAGGCATGCACCACTATGCCTGGCTCATAATTACTCTTTGTGCTAGACATGGTGGTACATGCCTTTAATCCTAGCACTTGGGAGAGAGATGCAGGTGGATCTTTGATTTCGAGGCCAGCCTGGTCTACAAAATGAATTCTGGGGCAGCAGTGACATACAGAGTAACCCTGTCTTGAGGAAGAAAAAAAAAGCCTCTACTATTTTGGGCTTTTTTTTTGTTCTTGATTTTTTTTAATAGATCATATAAATTTTTTGCTTGCCAGCTGTTTTCCGATTAAGTTTAATCAGTAACTGACCAGTATTTAAAAATAGTCTGGAAAGGAACATCTGACAGTTGGAAATAAGGATATCATTGAGTTAGATTCTTTCTGTTCTAAAATTGTCAGGTTCCAAGACCAAGGGTTAAATTAATAAAAGGAGAAGCTGGACAAAATCTACTGGAAATGATGGCCCATGATCGTCTTAGCCAGTCAGGTAATAATATTTTAATTGATTAAATCTTGAAATGGTAAAAACTTGGGGTTAAATATTTATTTGTGTTTGTATGAGTCCTTAGGCTTGGTAGCAAGTGCTCTTAAGAGCTGAGCCATCTTGCTATCCCAGACTAAAACTTTGATTAGGCTTCTTAGGTATCCAGAGATAATCTTTAGTATCCAGAGATAATCTTCCATAAGTACTTACTCATTTTTGCCATATTTTATTCCTATTTTGCCAAAGGTGTTAAGGATGACTGGAATTAAAAAAAAAAAAAAAGTAAAACATTTTTTAACACCTCACTCTGGGCGGTAGGTCTGAGGACTGACTCTAGGACCTTGTACTTGCTTTGCAAGCATGCTACCACCGAGCTAAATCCCCAGTCCCCATGGCAATTTTTTTCTTTTCTTTTTTTCTTTTTCTTTCTTTTTTATTAAGATTTATTTACCTACTTAATTTTGTTTGCTTCCTAGTGGAGATAATTTCTGTCTAGGTGCAAGATCATCTGTCTTGAGTGTGTAAAAATATTTCCATAGTGAACAGTACTGCTGGTAAACACTGCTCTTTAGGAACAGAATCTCTGATTGCCTAAATGGAATTTATAAAATGTGTATGGGTGGGTGGTGGTGACGATGACCCTATATTTATATTTTAGTATATTTTTCAGGGTCCATCCATGGCATAATATGTAATAGTACTTAATCCAAGTAGTGGATTAAAACAAATTCTTACCCCATACTTGTAGAATAAAATATTTCTGTCAGTAGACCTAGAAATAGATACTTCCATAGAGCTGTTTAAAAGCAGCAAAGAATCTGAAAAGCCAGTTTTAGTCAGCAGGACATCAGATCAGAGCTTTAGGGCTTGGTCTTGCTGTTTTTCAGAGGCTCACTTAAATCCTACATTTTTCTATCTAAAATGCAAATACCTTTGGCATTTTTTATGCACTTTGCCCTCCCCCCCGTTTTACTTTATGTAGACATACATATTGTGAAACCTGTATTTTGTTTGTTTTTTATAAAGTACCATTTTTGTTGTGCAGTGGTGATTTGCATATTGGAAGATGAGGTCTGATATAATCATTTATTTCCTTCTTGGTCATCTCAATGAAATTATTAAGAGACACTAGTAAGTAAAATTGGTGTTTCAACATAAAATGATGGAAATAATTTGTTTTTCAGGGCATATGTTATTAAACTTAAGTCGTGGCAAGCAAGACTTTTTAAAGGAAGTTGTAGAGTCTTTTGCTAATAAAAGTGGCCAGTCTGCTCTCTGTGATGCTCTGTTTTCCAGTCAGTCATCCAAGGATAGATCCTTCCTTGGTAATGATGATATTGGAAACCTTGATGGACAAGTACCAGACCCTGATGACTTGACTAGATATGATACTGGTAAGTTAGAGCTTTCAAGGAAATGTTCTTCATCATCATCCATTTATACCAGAAAGGCTCAACAGTCTTAATATTTTATTGATTTTTTTGCATGTCTGTTTTGGCAGGGGATGGAAATTAAAGAGTATGAGTGTAGATGACACATTTTTTCTTTGAAATCTGTCTGTCTATATGTATCTATCAGTCTGTTTAATCTTATTTTTGTTTCTACATGTAACAGAGCCCTGGCTGGCCTGGACTCATTGTCTGGCCTCGAACTCAACAGAGATCCGCCTGTCTCTGCCTTCCTAGGGCTGGGAGCCACTATTTTTGTCTTCTGTGTTTTGTGTTTTTTGAGACAGGGTTTCTCTGTGTAGCCTTGGCTGTCCTGGACTCGCTTTGTAGTCGAGGCTGGCCTTGAACTCGCAGAGATCCACTTGTCTCTGCTGGGACCACAGGAGTGTGCCACCACACCCAACTTATTTTTGGCTTTTCAAGATAGGGTTTCTCTGTGTATCCACTTCGTGAATGCTGGAATTAAAAGTGTGTACTACTACTGCCTGGTAAAATATTTATATTTATATATGTTTTGTGAATTTTCTATCTTGTATGTATGTATGTATATATCTATATATCATTTGTACATTGAATTTATTTACAGGTGGTTTTTTTTGTACTATTAAAATAATACACTGAGAACTTTGGACTGGAGACTGGGTCTTTTTTTTTTTGTTTTTTTTTTTTTGAGGCAGTGTCTCTCTATGTATTCTTGCCTCTCCTGGCCTGGAATTAGCTATGTAGGCAATGATGGCTGTGAACTCAGAGACCCACTTTCCTTTGCCTCCCAATGCTGGGATTAAAAGTGTACCCTACCATGCCTGGCCTCATTTAACCAGGTTTTAATGAAAGTTGCATGTAAGATTGATTCTTATATTCTTGCACCTTCTCAGTTGTTTTCTTCCTTGTGTTTGGCCTTGTTCTTTTCTATTTAGTGAGAATTGGCTTTATGTTCTAGGTTTTTTTATGTTTTTTGTTCTGCTTTAGTTCAGTGACAGCCACCTGCTGGGGTGAATGCCTGTTTTGACAGGTGTGCCATTAGCCTTTTCTTGCTCAATGAAGATGACCTTATTCCTGTAAACTTGGACCACTTTGCCAGTCTGCTGACCTTTTTAGTGTCCTTGTACAACCTGAACTACTTCATCCTTTCAGATGGGCAGTGATGATCACAAAAGGGAAGAGTGTGAGAGAACTTCATTGATAGACAGTACATGTTTTAGAATTCATTTTTTAAAATGAAACTACAGAGACAGAGAAGCACTACCTGTTTCTTGCAGATTGCCAAAATGCTAGCATTTCTAGAAAAGTTGGGCTTTTTTACTTCCAGGAGCCCATTAGCTTTTCAGTATTAAAACTTTTGTAGAAGAAAACGTTTTTTTATTATGCTCATTAGTTAATAGAACAATATACCATTGTTATTTAATGACTCCTTATTGAAAGGAAAATCTTTTGAAAAATGTTTGCAAAGTAGGCATTATTGTTTTCTGTTGGATTTGTTTTATTTTTTGTTTTTGGTTGGTTGGTTTTTGAGACAGTTTTTCTGGGTAGCCCTGGCTGTCATGGAACTCCGCTTTGTAGACCAGGCTGGCCTGCCTCTGCCTCCACTTCTGCCTCCTGAGTGCTTGGATTTTATTGTTTATCTTTTAAGTTTAGTTTTTTTTTTTTTTCTCTCTCTCTCTTATTTATTTCTTGAAGAGTCTTTTCAGATGGCCTAGAAAAAACTTTCTCATTTACACCTGTTTAAAAAATTCATAAAGTATGGCTGGATGTTGTGGCACATGCCTTTAATCCCAGCACTTAAGAGGCAGGGCAGATTGATCTCTTGAGTTCAAAGCCATGGAATGAATTCCAGGACCCACAGGGCTACACAGAGAACTCTGCCTTGAAAAGAAAAACAAAGAAAAACAAAATTTATAAAGTATGAGTACATGAAATAAAAATGTGAAATTTTTGCTTTTCTGTTTCTCAGTTTTGAAACAAAAAAAGCAGTTTTGTAATTAAATTTTATGTTAGTTTAATTCTTTATTTTGGTAAATTATAGACCCAGAGACAATGTACCAACCATACATGGTCACTTCTGTTTCAGGTGCTGTTCGAGCACATAATGGTAGTCTTCAGCATCTTACCTGGCTTGGCTTACAATGGAATTCATTGCCTGCTTTACCAGCAATTAGAAAATGGCTAAAACAGCTCTTCCACCATTTGCCTCAGGAAACTTCGAGGCTTGAAACAAATGCACCAGAATCAATATGCATTTTAGATCTTGAAGTAAGCAATCATTATAATTAATTACATATTTTGAGTCTTCATAATTTGTTTTTCTAAATTTTTTTTTTTTTTAAACAAACCAGGTGTTCTTGCTTGGAGTTATATATACCAGTCACTTACAATTAAAGGAGAAATGTAATTCTCACCACACTTTCTATCAGCCACTGTGTTTGCCATTTCCTGTGTGCAGACAGCTTTGTACAGAAAGACAGAAGTCCTGGTGGGATGCTGTTTGTACTCTGATTCATAGGAAGGCAGTGTAAGTAGTAAACCAGTAATAATCCTTTAGCTTATGACCTGGGCTTTATTAGGGGTTTAATTCTCATGTGAAGGTTTAAAGTTAACATATATGTAAGTGTTGAACTGCATTTCTTTAAAGTAATTCTATTAAACTTTTTTAGACCTGGAACCTCAGCAAAATTGCGACTTCTAGTTCAGCGTGAAATAAACACTCTGAGAGGCCAGGACAAGCACGGCCTTCAACCTGCTCTACTTGTGCATTGGGCACAATGTCTTCAGAAAACAGTGAGTTAATTGAAGTCTGAATTTTTTTTAAAGAACATTGCCTTAAACAAAAGTTTTTCCATAATAAATTTAATGCATTTACACAGAAGCAATTAGTAAAAATACTAGTACTAGTATGCACTACATATCAGATTAGATATAGATGTTTAGCTATTTGACCAAAGTGTTACTTTCAGGGTCAGAATTTGGTTATCTAAAAATGACAGTTTTTTTTTTTTTTTTTTTTTTTTTTGCAGGGGGTTGAATTATAGAGGAAATTCACATAGCCTGGGGTGGTCTTTAGCCTGGGGTGTTCTTGAACCTCAGGTGGCCAAGGATGACCTTGAACATATACCAACCCACTTGCCTCTTCATCCCAAGTATTAAGATTACAGTTGTGAGTCACCATACCCACCTTAAAAATAGCAACTTTTTTTAAAGATATATTTTATTTTTAATTTTATTAATTACAGTTTATTCACTTTAAAAGTGTGGAACGCTTCACGAATTTTGTGTCATCCTTGCGCAGGGGCCATGCTAATCTTCTCTGTATCATTCCAATTTTAGTATATGTGCTGCCAAAGTGAGCACATGGCAACTTTTAAAAATAGATTGGGCTGCCTCATTAGTAGAGGCAGTTAATAACTTTTCTTTTATTCCATTTAATTTTGATTTGAAATTTTTTTCAGTTTCTTTAAACTATTTATAAAGTTGTGGACTTCTTACTTTTTATTTTAGGGCAGCAGTCTTAATTCCTTTTATGATCAACGGGAATACATAGGCAGAAGTGTTCATTATTGGAGGAAAGTTTTACCATTGTTCAAGATGATCAGAAAGAAGAATAGTATTCCTGAGCCTATCGATCCCCTGTTCAAACATTTTCATAGTGTGGACATTCAGGTAATAGTGAATGCTAATGAATTGATTGCATATATACTCTATACATATATAAAAATTACTACGTAAGCAAATTGTCTTGATATTTTATGAAAGTGTTTCTTCTAAATCATGTAACTGACAAAAATTATTACTGTAATGAAATGTTAATTTTCTTTAGATAAAATACAATCTTTGAAATTTTGTGTTTTAAGCAGTTTTACTAACAGTTATTAAACATACTTAGGCATCTGAAATTGGTGAATATGAAGAAGATGCACACATAACTTTTGCTATATTGGATGCTGTTAATGGAAATATAGAAGATGCCGTGACTGCTTTTGAATCTATTAAAAATGTTGTTTCTTATTGGAATCTTGCACTGGTAAGTGATGTGAAAATTGAACTGAGTTTTGTTTGTTTGCTTGCTTGCTTGCTTTAAAAATCTAATTGTATTTTGTGTAGATTTTTCACAGGAAAGCAGAAGACATTGAAAATGATGCCCTATCTCCTGAAGAACAGGAAGAATGCAAAAATTATCTGAGAAAGACTAGGGACTACCTGATAAAGATTTTAGATGACAGTGATTCAAATATTTCTGTGGTTCAGAAAGTAAGTTGCTGGCTGTTGTCTGAAGTTCAGTATTGTTGATAAGTGCTCAGGTTTTATATTTTGGCAGCTCTGAAATCTCTCAGTATTTCTTATGGTAGATGTATCAGGGATCTTTGTGTAGTAAATGTGTATGAATGTTTAGTCTCTTTATCTTAGGTTTGGTATATCTTGAAAGAACAACAGAAATTGGCAGTTGGGGCTGGGGAGATTGCTGTGCAAGGGTGAGGGTGGTCATAACCACCCACCTATCATTCCAGTACTCAGGAAGCCATGACAGGAGATCCCTTGAGTAAGCTTTCTAGTTAGGCTACTCAAGTTCTAGGTTCAGCGAGAGACCATGGTTCCGTATATAAGGTGGAGAGTGATCAAGGAAAAATTCTGTCTTCCACATGCAAACATGTGCTCATATTCCTGCCATGCACATAAATATCTATACCACACATGCGCACGTGCACACATATACAAACAAAAACATAAAAGTGTGGTATTTTAGGTACGTACTGGTTTCTAAGATAAATAGTTTTGTCATTTTGTCATGTAATCAAAATGAGCATGAACTAGTGAGGACTAGTTCTCTTTTTTAATACAGCTTTTAAATTTTTATTTAATTTTTATTTTATGTGCATTAGTGTGAAGGTGTCAGAGCCCTTGAAATGGGCATTACAGACAGTTGTGAGCTGCCATGTGGGTGCTAGGAATCGAACCCGTCCTTTGAAAGAGCAGATGGTGCGCTTAACCACTGAGCTATCTTTCTAGCCCCAAGGACTAGTTCTTAACGAATTTTTTTGACGTGAAATCAGATTTTTTTTTTCTTATTTCCTGTGGACTAGCTTTCAGCAGTTTCACATTCATACTGGTTTTATGTTTAGCCTGCCTTTTGAGAATTTCATTTATTAACTGTATTGCTGCTCTTAGATTACGATTATATCATCTGGTGTATTTCTGCATCTGTATTTCACTCTATTTCAAAATATCTTAGAAGAATGGGTAACTGTTTATGGGTAACTTAGGAGAATGGTAATGGTAAGAATGGGTAACTTAGGAGTTTCTTGAGTTTACTTTTCTTTATTACTGTGGCTTAAGATAATAGAAACAACTTAGACTTCAGATTTTATAATGCTTTTATATGTATAAGTTACAGTAAAATGTTTGCTAAAATGTCCTGGTAGTCTTCACACTTGAAAGGCTGATACCCTGGTCTACAAATTAAGATCCTATCTCAAATAAAGAAGTGAGAAAAATGTGAATAATTTAATAAAATAGAGGCCTTTATTTGTAAGTTATTTTGGATTTTTTTTTGTTTTGTTTTTCTTTTCTTTTCTTTTCTTTTTTTTTTTTTTTTTTTTTTTTTGCAAACTAAAGCCTTTTATTTTCAGTTGCCCGTTCCCCTTGAGTCTGTAAAAGAGATGCTGAACTCAGTTATGCAGGAACTTGAAGACTACAGTGAAGGAGGTACTCTTTATAAAAATGGTTGCTTGCGAAGTACAGATTCAGAGATAAAACATTCTACACCATCTCCTACCAAATACTCTCTATCACCAAGTAAAAGTTACAAGGCAAGTAGGAAAGAAACAAGTTATTGCACTGTGACAGTTTTTCCTAAATGTTATAAACATTTTTAACATTTGTGTATATGTTTATATTTTAGTATTCTCCAAAAACTCCTCCTCGATGGGCAGAAGATCAAAATTCTTTACTGAAAATGATCTGCCAGCAAGTAGAGGCCATTAAGGTAACCACTTCATTTGGCTAAATGGAACTCTTATGCTAATATTCTTTCTCTAATCATTTCCTTTCTTTGGTTTTTCAAGATAGTTTTCTGTGTAGCCCTGGCTCTCCTGGAGCTTGCTTTGAAGACCAGTCTGATATTGAACTCAGAAATCCACCTGCTTCTGCTTCTGTCTCTCCTTAGTGCTAAAATTAAAGGCGTGTGCCACAATGTCCAGTTTTTCCTTTTTTTTCTTTTTTGTTTTTATTGTTTTCTTACAGTTTATCAAAATGTGCTCTTGCTATACCCTATAGAATCAGTTGTATATCGTTTTGCATTAGATCTGTTGACTCTTAGCCATATTTTCTAAATTACTTAAACATCTTTTTCCACGAGATGTGAAACTTTTTTAATTAAATTTTTTTACATTAATTATATTTTATTCACTTTGTATCCCAGCTGTAGACTCCTCCCTCATTCTCTCCCAAGATATGTGAAACTTTTAAGATAAAACATTTTACCTAAAACATACGGTTCCTGTTATCCACGTATGAGTAACTTGTACTACTACGCACTATCATACCTTTTTCTGTTTATTTATTTCTCATCATGGCTATTGATAAAGTATGTCAAGTTTATCATTAGGAATTGAAAAGTTGTCTGAGCTTGTTTTTCTGTTTAAATACTTTTAATATGACTGGCTTAACGATAGTGTAGCATTTAACGGGTTTTTATTTTAGAATTATAAATACAGATTTTTTTTTCATCCTTTTTGGCCAAGAACTAAATTATTCCTATACCTAATACTATATATACTAAGTAGATTTTGCTAGGTGGTGATTATTATGGTATGTATGATCCAGCAGTGTTTGGTTTTGAAAACTGGTTAAATAATGAAGTTTTGAATTTGTACAATTAGTTTTTGTTAAATAAATCATGATAACACATTAAAGTTTCTTTCAACATGCAGGTTTCAGTCATTCAGCATTGTTTTCTGTGGAAATGTAGTGGAACATTATTTTGTGAGCCTGGAAGACTGGGTGCTACACTGAGTTTTGAGTCTAGTTACTGTTTTGGACAAATTGATTTCTTTTTATCTTTTTTCTTTTTTTTTTTTTTTGTAAAGTTTGAGAATTGTTGAAACCAGTTATCATATTTTCTGGTTTTTTAAAAAGTACTTTTAAGAATATATATACATGCAGGTGGTTATGTTTTCTGTTAATTTCTACTTTGTCTTATTCTCATTGTAGGTGGAATTTACCAGTTGGGTAGATTTATTGGCCAGTGAGCTCTAGGGAATTCTCTAGGAGTTTTGGTTCATACCACCAAACCCAGCTTTTATGTGGACACCAGAGTCTGAACTCAGATCTTCATGCTTATACAGCAGTCACTTTATGGAACAAGTCATCTCCTCAGTACTTTTAATATTAATGATTATTGTAGATCACGGTTAGAACTATGGGTCAGATACCCCATCATTTCTTATAGTTTTTTACATATGGATGTACAGAATCTAGGCAGAATTGAAGAGGTAGATGAGTGGGAACTATTTTTAACTTGAAAATTGAGGTAAGGAGATATTTGAAACACTTGTATTTATTTGTTTATGTGTTTGAGACATTTTTATAGTACAAAAAGGCCTGAAACTTGTGGCAGTTTTCCTGCCTAACTTTCCCTTGTGCTGGGATTATGTGTGTGAGCTATAATTCCAAATGAAGCACTTTAGAACGAGAAAGCAGGTATACTAGGTTTTTTTTTTTTCTGATTTCATTTGTTTGGATGCCTAGGCAGAGAATTTTGAAGCTGGTTCAAAATTGACACGTCATCTGGTCTACTAAGCAAGTCTAGGACAGCCAAGGCTACACTAGGAAATACTGATTTGCAGAAAAGAAAAAGAAAAAAAAAAAGCAGTAGTGTGTCTGCCATCTCGTCTGGCAGGAGAGAGTTGGTATAAAAACATTTTGAAGTCTGATCTGGATCAGATATCAGTTCTATCTTTTCCTGCATCTATCTGTCTATATCTATGATCTGTCTATTTGAGATATGAGTTATGTTGTTTACTAACAACATGGTATGACTAAGAATGTATACATGATAAATTCTGAGCAGATACTGTTTTCAGTTGCTGCTGAGTAATTTGTCATTACCTTGGAAATTAGCTACCTCCCATGTGGTTAAGAAATGATTTTCAGTGTTGAGTAGTCCAAACAATCAGGAAAATTTATCAGTGTGAGGAGAAAACCTAATAAGCTGAGTAGATAGCTCAAAGTGCTTGTGATTGTCAGGAAAAGAAGTTTCATTTGTAGGTCTTAATTTTTTGAGTGGTTAAGTGTTTTGGGGGACTAAATTTTATGAAGATTAATCTAAGTAAGTATGGAATGGAAGTGGAGTGAGATTTAGAGAGTTCTTTGGGGTACAGTTAAAGTGGACAAGTAGACAGATTTTTAACAAATTAATTAGTCATGTTCTCAGCATTCAGGTTCCAGTGGAAAGTATAGTCTAAAAGATACCACCAAGCACTTAAGTCTAAAATATTTGTTAAGTGTTTGCTGAGACTTTCTAGCATTATGTAATTAAATGTTTTACATTCCTTTTTTTTTTTTAATAGAAAGAAATGCAGGAATTGAAGCTGAATAGCAATAACTCTGCATCCGCGCATCGTTGGCCTTCAGAACATTATGGACAAGACCCAGGTCCTGATGGATATCAGGGGTCACAAACTTTTCACGGAGCTCCACTAACTGGTGAGCTGGCAGCTGAGCAACCCCTAGATTCCAATAAAATAATACTTCTTTAAAATTTTTTTTTCCCTTTTTTGTATTACTGAGACAAATTTGGAGTCTTGTGCTTGCTAGATAGGTGTTCTGCCCCAGCTCAGTCCTCCCCCATTTAAATAGGTAACTTGTGAATTTAACTTCTCTGTGCTTAACATGTCTACTTACATTTTTGCCAAAATACTGTATTTGATATACTGAAAATTTTAGAAATTCAATAAGAAACAAAACAAATCTTAACTAAATCTAAATACATTAACGCTAAATCTTTTTACTTATGTCTATTTACTTACATTAAGCTAACTGTGAAATGTTTCATAAGTTGAAACATGTTAACCAGTGTAGTTACATACTAAGAGGTACCTAATAAAAACTTAGACCTCTTGAATTATTTTGATGCTATTTAGAGAGACAAGAAGTTAATTCATTTATTTTGATTGTGAGCCTACCCTTTAATTTCAGTCATCTCTCCAGCTCTTTTTGAAACATGATAATTTACAGGAAAACTCATAATGAGTTCTCTTGCTCTTTATTAACTATATAGTTTACCTATTTATGTATCTATCATGTATATGTGTGTGTGTGTGTGTGTATGTATTTATCATATCAGTCTATATCTATATCTTTCTCTTAACTATTTATAGAAATTCATTCACCTGCATCTTCCTCCAAAATGCTGAGATTATAGGCATGAGCTCCATAATAAGTTTTTCTTTTTCACATTTTAACTATATAATTTAACCCCTAAAATATGGAGAATGATACTTACTTCACATAATTATTATGAGCATTTATGTATGTGCTAGTAGTTTAGTAAACACTTATGAGCTAAGGTTACTAATAGTGTTTATTGTGGGTTGATTGCAAAAATACATTTTGTATGTAATTTTAACATAGTAACAGGATGTAAATACTTTTGGTAACTCAGTTTTATAGATGAAGAAATAGCTTTAGAGGGGTTAGTTTATCCATTATTACTTACTATACAGCTAGTTACTAATAGAAGTGTCATAGTGAAAATATCCTATACCATACACTAATATAACAGGTTGCTCTCAAAATATAGATTCACTGACAATGCTGTGTGAAATTGTCAGGCAGGGTACGATGGCAGACATGCTTGTAATCCAGTGCTCAAGATGCTGGGGCAGGAAGATCATAAGTCTAAGCCAGTTTGGCCTCCATAGTAAGGCCCTGTCTCAGAAACAAATCCACAGAACTTCAGGATGAATTTATGAAACATGAATGAATTTAGTGTTATTTACTTTCTATTCTTAAGACATTTTTATGTATATGCAACTATTCTGAAACCTGAAACACACCTTTGGCACCAAAAATTTTGGGCAAGAGATACTTAACTAGTATCAATAAATATATTGATTATTTTGTTCTTTTGTTTTTATAGCATCTTTGTAGCCCAGGCTAGATTAGAACCCATGATGTAGCTCAACTGCCTTCAAACTTAAAATGATCCTCCTGTCTTTTTTTGAAGGGTGGGTTGAAGGTGTGGAGCCACTATTCCCTGAAATGCATGCTGTTTTCTACTTGCTTTCAAATCAGGAAGGTTAGAATGAGATCTGGTTTAAAAAAGCACATTTGTGTTCTGGTTCATAGAGCCACATTTAAGAAACTTACTCTGATCTCTTCTTACAGTGATTCTAAGTGTTAGCAGAGTTTTGTGAAGTTAAATTTTAAGTGTCATATCTTACACAGATAAGTATATGTTTAGAGCGTAGTCAGATATTGCTTGCTTAAAACCCCTGGGCATCGTCTGCAGGGCAATTAGGGGAGAACAGGCTGACAACCTGTAGAGTTGGTTAGTGCTTGTGTGCGGTGGGTACTTTAGCATTTCTTTGGTTACTATTTCCAGTTCTTCTGTGTAAAGGCAAAAAGGATCCTTTTGGTGTCATATAAGCATATAAACAATATTCATATCCTCTCATTCTTGTAATGGCAAGGAATTGTGATAACTGGCAAGTACATCCTTGTTTTATAGTGAAGAAAAATTTCATTTGCTTGTTGACAGGGTCATAAACTTATTGGCAGCTTATTTTCCATCTGTGTTCATAGATGATGAGTTCTTGTCTTTTAAAAATGAAGATAAAGATAAAGAAATAAACATCCTTGGAAATTCTGAACAATGTAAAGAAAACTAAAAGCTATCCTTTAAAAACACAGTCTTTAAATTTGTTTGTTTGTTTCATGCACTGGGTGTTTTGTCTGCATGTATGTCTGTGTTGTGCATGTGCCTAGTACATGAGGCCAGAAGATGATGTTGGATCCTCTGGAACTGGAGTTATAATTATGATCTATCATGTGGATGCAGGGAATTCAACCTGGTGTTTCTGGAAGGGCAATCAGTGTTCTTATCTGAAGACCCATCTCTCTAGCCCCTAAACACATAGTCTTAACATTTTGGAGCATTTTCCTTTTGACCATTCTTTTTGTATACATAAAATGATTTTATGAAATTGTTACTATTAATTATTTATATAAGTTAGCCTGCTTTTTAAATGTTACTTTAACTTTGGAGCATTTTAAAATAATCTTTGAAAACACTGTTTTTGGGCTGGGCATAGCATACGCCTTTAATCCCTGCATTCAGGAAGGCAGAGGCAGGTGGATCTCTGTGTTCGAGGCTAGCCTGGTCTATAAAATGATTCTTGGACAGCCAAGGTTACACAGAGAAAACCCTGTCTTGAAAAACCAACAATAAAAAACTGCATGGTATTTCCTCATCTGCAAATACAGCCAATATTCTTTATTTTTTAATGTTTCTAGTTTGTGATACTCTAGAATAATGCTTAGATACATTTTTAGAGTTTTTAGGCATCTATTTCACCTGATTTCTCCTATTTTACTTACATTTCTTCTGTGTTATTTATATAATATATATGAATGTTTTGCCTGCATGCATGTGTGTGTGTGCTGTAGGCATGCAATGCCTGTGGCAGTTGTGAGCTATCATGTGGATGCTCTGCTGCAAGAGTAGCAAGTGTGGCTGTTATGCCATGTGTCCAGCCCCTTATCTGTACATTTTTCAGATTTTTGTCTCATAGCTATCAACTTGTAATTTCTATGCCTGTTTCCTCTTTGGGGTAGTTCTACAATTACCATCTCCATCAGTGCATTCCATTAGCTTTTTAGATTCAAACTTGGGAGTACTTAATTTCCTTCTATACTTTTTACTGCTTTTTCAGAATTACTTGTTCACGTTTCCAGTTTTTTACTTCATATACAGTATGGAAGGTCTTTTGGTTTTTAGTTCTGGTAAAACCATCATAAAATAGATTGAGTATACCATTATAGGTTTTGCCATTATAAAAGTGTCTTTTGATAGTTTCATTTTCTGATAAACCTCAAAGGACAGATAAAGTATATAGTTTATATATCTGTATTTGTATGTATGCATGTGTGCACACATGTGCTTTAAGCCAAAGAACAAATTTTATGTTATTTGCTGATTTCAAATTTTAATGTATTATTTCTGTATGTCTGTATGTATGTACATGCCACAGCATGTGTAGAGGTCAGAGGACAACTTTCTACCTTTACGTGTGTTCTAGAAATGAAAGTCAAACACTGCTAGGTTTGTGTTGTAACTACCTTTACATGCTGAGCCATGTAGTTGGCCATATATGCTTATTGTGAGATTTCTTTTGTGATTGTATTAGGTCATTTTAAGCTTGAAAATTTCAGTAATAATTTGAGTTCATACTCTAAAACCCTGTCATCCTTTAGATTTTCAAGGCCTCTTTTAAACTTTAGGCCATCAGGTGCATTTAGGTTACTAAATCTTTTGTGACTATTTTATTTCTAATGTTGAGCAGTTCTGTGCTCAGATCCTGTTAATCTTAGATGGACCATTTACTTTCTTTGTTTTCTTTTGAAGAAGATCTCTCACTATGTAGCTTTGACTGGAACTTTCTTCTGCCTTTTTTGGGATCAAATGTCATGTGCCACTCTGCCCTGCTCTGGGGTGTTTGTTAAGTACTTGTTCTTGTTGACCATAACACTGTTCTTTTATTATTATTATTAATATTTATGATACTTAACAGATTTTTTGAGCTTTTTAATTCGTTAATTGCTTTATTATATACTTTAATATGTGGAAATGTGAAGACCAGAATAATCAAAACTTTCTTTAATTCCTACTTTATATTATAATTGTCTAGATAGTATTTTAAACTGTAGAATAGAACTTTTAACATTGTTTTCTTTTGTTTGTTCCTTTTTTTTTTCAGTTGCAACTACTGGCCCTTCAGTATATTATAGTCAATCACCTGCATATAATTCCCAGTATCTTCTCAGACCAGCAGCTAATGTTACTCCCACAAAGGTAACAAAGGAAAACTTACACATTTATAACTATTAACATTTTAAATGTTTAGGTATCTTTTAAAGGAATTGAAAGGAATAGTTCGGTATTGGAAGTTACGTGACCTTGACAATACAGGCATTTCTTAGTCACCTTATTTTTGTGTTTTAACAATAAATTGAAACATTTGAAATATTTCAAATACAGAAGGATTGCGTAGTTTTGGTCCATGTATTATTCTATTTTGATAGGAGTTATATTCTTGCTTTGCTAGGCTGGTGTATCGCCATCCTATGAACTCAAACTGGCTATTAATTATGACAGTAATTGAAAATGAGGACTTTAAGGACAAAGAGCTGGGGGTGCATTTAGACTTCTGTTTTTCTGCCTATTGTGACGGTGGGCAACTTTTTTTAATCTCTACCTCTTAGGCCACCTATTTTAAAATGAACTAATACTACAATTAATAGCATTTTTGAGGCTCCTAAAATGAGATAAACTGTTTAGAACAGTGCCCAGTTGATATATTAATAAACACTCAATAAAGTTAAGTTATCCTCACTGCTAACATCATTTTGGTAATTGTTTAGTGAATGAAGAAACTTTTCCTAGGCATTGTAAGTATATATTTCTAAGGTGCTGTGTTATCAACACATGCCAAATATATATTTCGGTGTCTTTGTAGCACCATTGGTGTCTCTTCATGTGCTGTGTATGTTGTTGCTGTCTGCTCAATAATACTAATTTGAGGCTTGTGAGAGTTGAGTTGTATGTAGATCTTTATAGTTTTATGGATAATCCATGAAGTATTTTTAATCTTTTCTTTTAGGGTCCAGTTTATGGCATGAATAGGCTTCCACCCCAACAGCATATTTATGCCTATTCACAACAGATGCACACACCACCAGTGCAAAGTTCATCTGCTTGTATGTTCTCTCAGGAGATGTATGGTCCTCCCTTGCGTTTTGAGTCTCCTGCAACAGGAATTATATCACCCAGGGGTGATGACTACTTTAATTACAATGTTCAACAGACAAGCACAAATCCACCTTTGCCAGAACCAGGGTATTTCACAAAGCCTCCACTTGTAGCTCATGCTTCAAGGTCAGCAGAATCAAAGGTTATCGAATTTGGAAAAACCAATTTTGTTCAGCCCATGCCGGGTGAAGTAATAAGGCCACCTTTGGCACCACCAGCACATACAACACAGCCGACTCCCTTTAAATTTAACTCAAATTTCAAATCGAATGATGGTGACTTTACATTTTCACCACCACAGGTAGTAACCCAGCCTCCTTCAACAGCTTACAGTAATAGTGAAAGTCTTTTGGGTCTTCTGACTTCAGACAAACCTTTGCAAGGAGATGGCTATAGTGGCCCAAAACCATTATCTGGTCAAACTAGTGGGTCTCGAAATACATTCAATTTTGGAAGCAAAAATGTGTCTGGAATCACACTTACAGAAAACATGGCCCCAAATCAGCAGAAGAATTCTGGTTTTCGTCGAAGTGATGATATGTTTACTTTTCACGGTTCAGGGAAGTCCATATTTGCAACACCTGCTTCAGAGCTAGCAAATAAGAGTCATGAAACAGATGGAGGTAGTGCACATGGGGATGAGGATGATGATGGCCCTCACTTTGAGCCTGTGGTACCTCTTCCTGACAAGATAGAAGTAAAAACTGGTGAGGAAGATGAAGAAGAATTCTTTTGCAATCGTGCAAAGTTGTTCCGTTTTGATGGTGAATCCAAAGAATGGAAGGAACGTGGGATAGGCAATGTAAAAATACTAAGGCATAAAACATCTGGTAAAATTCGCCTTCTGATGAGAAGAGAACAAGTATTGAAGATTTGTGCAAATCATTACATTAGCCCAGATATGAAACTGACACCAAATGCTGGCTCAGATAGATCTTTTGTATGGCATGCCCTTGATTATGCAGATGAGTTGCCAAAACCAGAACAGCTTGCAATTCGATTCAAAACTCCTGAGGAAGCAGCACTATTTAAGTGTAAATTTGAAGAGGCCCAGAACATTTTAAAAACGTCTGGAACAAATGTGTCTACGGCACCAAATCATACTCTCAGAATTGTAAAAGAACCTGCAACTCAGGATAACAAGGATGTTTGCAAATCTGATGGTGGAAACTTGAATTTTGAATTCCAGATTGTAAAGAAGGAAGGGTCTTGGTGGTATTGTAACAGCTGTTCATTTAAGAATGCTGCAACTGCTAAGAAATGTGTATCATGCCAAAATATAAACCCAACCAGTAATAAAGAGTTCCTAGGTCCACCATTAGTTGAAAATGGCTTTGCTTCTAAAACTGGCTCAGAAAATGCTCAAGATCGATTTGCATTGATGACTTCAAATAAAGAAGGTCATTGGGATTGTAGTGTTTGTTTAGTAAGAAATGAACCCACTGTGTCTCGGTGCATTGCATGTCAGAACACAAAGTCTGCTAACAAAAATGGGTCTTCCTTTGTTCAAACTTCTTTCAAATTTGGCCAGGGAGATCTTTCTAAGTCTGTTGACAGTGACTTTAGATCTGTTTTTTCTAAAAAGGAAGGACAGTGGGATTGTAGTATATGTTTGGTCCGAAATGAAGCAAGCTCTACAAAATGTGTTGCTTGTCAGAACCCAGGAAAACAGGCTCTGCCTTCTGTTTCATCTCCTGCTTTTAAGGCTAGTACTTCAGATATAAGTAAAACTCCAAAGAGTGGATTTGAGGACATGTTTGCTAAAAAAGAAGGACAGTGGGATTGTAGTTTGTGCTCAGTGAGAAATGAAGCAAATGCTGTAAAATGTGTTGCTTGTCAGAATCCTGTTAAACCAAGTCCATCTACTGCTGTTCCAGCACTTCCCTCTTTCAAGTTTGGTACTTCAGAGATGAGTAAGGCTCCCAGGAGTGGATTTGAGGGTATGTTTGCCAAGAAGGAAGGACAATGGGATTGCAGCTTGTGTTCAGTCCAAAATGAAGCAAGTGCTACTCAATGCATTGCTTGTCAGAATCCAAATAAACAGAATCAGCCTACATCTGCGGTTGCAGCTCCTGCCTCTTCAGAGACAAGCAAATCTCCAAAGAGTGGATTTGAAGGCTTGTTCACCAAAAAGGAAGGACAGTGGGAGTGTAGTGTTTGTTCCATACAAAATGAGAGCTCTTCCCTAAAATGTGCGGCTTGTGATGCCTCCAAGCCAACTCATAAGCCTGTCGTAGAAGCTCCTTCAGCTTTCACAGTGGGCTCAAAATCGCAGTTAAATGAATCTGCAGGAAGTCAAGTAGGAACAGAATTTAAAAGTAACTTTCCAGAAAAAAATTTTAAATTTGGCATTGCAGAGCAGAAATTTAAATTTGGCCATGTGGATCAAGAAAAAACACCTTCCTTTGCCTTTCAGAGTTCTTCTAATACAGAATTTAAGTCTATCAAGGATGGATTTAGTTTCTCCATTCCTGTATCTGCTGATGGGTTTAAATTTGGCATTCAGGAAAAGGGAAATCAAGAAAAGAAGAGTGAAAAACATCTTGAAAGTGATGCTAGTTTCCAAGCTCATGATGTTAGTGGTCAGAAGAATGATAATGGTGTGATCTTTGGTCAGACAAGCAGTACTTTCACCTTTGCAGATCTTGCAAAGTCAACTTCAAGAGATGGATTTCAATTTGGCAAAAAAGACCCTAATTTCAAGGGATTTTCAGGTGCAGGAGAAAAATTATTCTCATCACAAAGTGGCAGAGTGGCTGAGAAAGCAAATACTTCTGATCTTGAGAAAGATGATGATGCCTATAAAACTGAGGACAGTGATGACATCCATTTTGAGCCAGTGGTGCAGATGCCTGAAAAAGTGGAACTTGTAACAGGAGAAGAAGATGAAAAAGTTTTGTATTCTCAAAGGGTGAAATTATTTAGATTTGATGCTGAGATAAGTCAGTGGAAAGAAAGGGGTTTGGGGAACTTAAAAATTCTCAAAAATGAAGTCAACGGTAAACTAAGAATGCTTATGCGAAGAGAACAAGTCCTAAAAGTTTGTGCCAATCATTGGATAACCACTACCATGAACCTGAAGCCTCTCTCAGGGTCAGATAGGGCGTGGATGTGGCTAGCTAGTGACTTCTCAGATGGTGATGCCAAACTAGAACAGCTGGCTGCAAAGTTTAAAACACCAGAGCTAGCTGAAGAATTCAAGCAGAAATTTGAGGAGTGTCAACGACTTCTGTTAGATATTCCACTTCAGACACCCCATAAACTTGTAGATACTGGCAGGGCTGCTAAGTTAATACAGAGAGCTGAGGAGATGAAGAGCGGACTGAAAGATTTCAAAACATTTTTGACAAATGATCAAGTAAAGGTCACTGATGAAGAGAATACAAGCTCAGGTGCGGATGCTTCCAATGCTTCAGACACCACGGTCAAGCAAAACCCTGAAAACACTGGGCCTACCTTAGAGTGGGACAACTATGACTTAAGGGAAGACGCCTTGGATGACAGTGTCAGCAGCAGCTCAGTTCATGCTTCTCCATTGGCAAGCAGCCCTGTGCGGAAAAATCTCTTCCGATTTGGTGAGTCGACTACAGGATTTAACTTCAGCTTTAAATCTGCTTTGAGTCCATCTAAATCTCCTGCCAAATTGAACCAAAGTGGAACTTCAGTAGGCACTGATGAAGAATCTGATGTTACTCAGGAAGAAGAGAGAGATGGACAATATTTTGAACCTGTTGTTCCCTTACCTGATCTAGTTGAAGTATCCAGTGGTGAGGAAAATGAACAAGTTGTTTTTAGTCATAGAGCAAAACTCTACAGATATGATAAAGATGTTGGTCAATGGAAAGAAAGAGGCATTGGTGATATAAAGATATTACAGAATTATGACAATAAGCAAGTTCGCATAGTGATGAGAAGGGACCAGGTATTAAAACTTTGTGCCAATCACAGAATAACTCCAGATATGACTTTGCAAAATATGAAAGGGACAGAAAGAGTATGGGTGTGGACTGCCTGTGATTTTGCAGATGGAGAGAGAAAAATAGAACATTTAGCTGTTCGTTTTAAACTACAAGATGTTGCAGACTCATTTAAGAAAATTTTTGATGAAGCAAAAACAGCCCAAGAAAAAGATTATTTGATAACACCTCATGTTTCTCATTTGAGCACTCCTAGAGAGTCACCATGTGGCAAAATTGCTGTAGCTGTATTAGAAGAAACCACAAGAGAAAGGACAGATTTAACTCGGGGAGATGAGCTAATAGATACAACTTTAGAAGCTAGAGAAACATGTAGTACCTCTGAAACAACACCAAAAGCAGTAGTTTCTCCTCCAAAGTTTGTGTTTGGCTCAGAGTCTGTTAAAAGCATTTTTAGTAGTGAAAAATCAAAGCCATTTGCATTTGGCAACAGTTCAGCCACTGGATCTTTGTTTGGATTTAGTTTCAATACACCTTTGAAAAATAGCAATAGTGAAATTACTTCAGTAGTCCAGAGTGCATCTGAAGGAAAAGTAGAACCTGACAAATGTGAACTGCCACAGAACTCTGACATCGGACAATCTTCAGATGGCAAAGCCAAAAATCTTACTGCATTTCCAAAAGAGGACTCTTCAACTAATTCTACATTTAAAACACCAGGAATGGGTATGTACTTAGTCTTTACAGTTAAGCAGATTTTTTTTTATGTGTACCTTTGACTCTTTAAGGAAACTCATATTTTAGTCAAAGTTGTATCATAAACACTAGTTTGTAAACCTTCAAAAGTATTTGAAGAGACGAGATTAGCCCTTAAGTAAGTTTACCTTTGGAGTATTCAAACTGATAGATTATAAGAGATTCATTTCGGTAACTGGAGAGACACACATAAAGCTGAAGAACCTAGTACAGTACAGAATCTCATGTACTTGAGTCATGAGTATTAGAGTCTTTCAGATGTTGTTTCTTCAGTGTTTTATTTTAAAAATTACTTGAAGCATGTGTTATCGAAAGTTGCAATATGTTATATGAGTTAGTATTGCCACCTCTTTGATTCAATCAGCAAAGAAAGAAACCTTGTGCATAAATGAATATGTAAGACAACCAGATTGGTATAAATTGAAAGTTGTGAATTTTTAAGTCATTCATTTTGTTTCACAAGATGTTAAAAGGTGAAATATTCTTTATTTTCCTAGGATTTAATTTTAGCCTTTTTAAATCTAATCCAATGGCCTTTTGGACCAGCATTCCTACCTCACAAGCTGAGAGCAAAGGTATAGAGCTAGCATTCTCACTGTGAGGTGACAACTAGCTGGTAGTACTTAGCCAAGTAATTGTGGCTGTATGAATTGAAGTATATAATGTTGCAGTGTGCATGTTAAAGAATGACAAAACATACTTTTTGAGTGGTGGAGTAACAGCCTTTAATATTATTTTTAAAACCATACCTGGATGCTATCTCTGTGCTTTTGTGCTCTCTTTGCTTCATTTTTTTTTTTTTTTTGCTTTATAATGTAAGCTCTGCTTAATATCTGTCTCATTGCTTCATTTATCCTTTTTAACTGTTTAATGAAGACCTGTTTTTTTTAACATTTGGCTTTAGCCACTACTGTCTGCCAGTAGTCAGATATGATGGCTGTTGAATGTATATAATGAGTATCTATTTAGAGTTTCGAAACTATATTTGAAAGTAGACTTCATTTTTAGCAGCTATCGTTCTATAACTCATGTTCCTTATGTAGTGCAGATGTTTATAGAAGTAAGTGATGCTTCTTGACTTAGTATGCAGAATTTGTAGAAGCCCATTAAGAGCAAATGAGGGGAATATATCCAGTAATTCATCTTGACCTTACAGAAGTATGAATACCAGTTTTCTTCAGGAATGCCATCCAGTAGAAAGAAAGTATGATCTGTGTATCTAAAGTATTCTGAGAGCAACATAGAAAATGAAACACAAGAAATAGGTGGCAAAAAGAAAATCAGTTTTAATAATTATTCAATTGAATATGTATGCACAAAATTTTTCTACATTAGTCAGGTTTAAAAAAAGCTGAACAAAAGCTAAAATATTTTCTATATTATGCTAAGCCATTTGAATCCAGTGTGTATGCTTATACTACTTCTGGTACATCTTAGTTTGACTTACCCTCTTTCAAGTATAAGGAAGTCACGTGTGGATAGGCTACCATATTGTACATGGCAAGTTTAGAGGATGTTTCCCTTGTAGTTACTGTCACATGCATATTTCGTGACTGGTTTAAGACAACTGGTTTATCAGTACCTATAAATTAGAGATTTTTAATATATCAGAACAGACTTCTTATATAGAGTTTCTTTTTTTCTGAATTTTTGTCTTTTCATTTGCTGGGAGTAGTACGTGGGATGTTTTAGGCACAGAAATTGTCTTTATAATGTAAAGTATGACTGAAGAATGATTATTTAATTTTATCTAGTTTCACACTTGTAAATTTGCAAAAAAATGGATATAATGCTATCACCTGTCATCCTCTAAAATTGCTGTGTTCAGTATGGTAGCTTACCCACATGTGACTCCCTTACATTTTAAAAGTGGCTGAGTCAAACTAAGATGTACTAGAAATCTGAGCATGTCCACTGGATTTGAATGGCTTGGCATAAAAAAAGAATGTATCCTTTGCAATTAAAAGTTGTTTGCTTTCTTTATAGGAACTAATGAAGGTTGGCTCTGGGTATACTAATATTTGTGTTGGATTATACTGGAGACTGTTTTCAGTTGCAAATGCATGGATACTTTGCTGAATTACTGTTCAGTGTATGGAGTGTGGTTATAGCAACACTTTTTAGATTACAGAAATTAGTAACTTCAGTGACTAGTAAAAAGATTTTTTTAAAACTTTGTATTCTCTAAGAATTTTTAATAGGACATGAAACCAGGCTTGTAATATAATTCATGATCATTGTAGAACTTTGTTCCAAAGTATGTGTTTTTATTTTATTGGTGTGCTATTTTTAACGTATAGATAAGTTTCATGTTGTTTGTTTTAGTTAGGCTGTTTATTTTGTCTTATCAGTTGTTTTAACTTGGTTGCAGCACAAGAGAAGAATAAACCTGAAGATCCTCCCTCAGATAGTGATGTTCTCATTGTGTATGAACTCACTCCCACTCCTGAGCAGAAAGCCCTTGCAGACAAACTTCTGCTTCCTCCTACTTTCTTTTGTTACAAGAATAGGCCAGATTATGTTAGTGAAGAAGAGGATGATGGTAAGTTTTTTGTTAATTGAAAATCACTCCTGGTAATCTTAGTAACCGAAATACATTTTGTTAATTGAAAATCACTCCTGGTAATCTTAGTAACCGAAGTATAGTTTAATTATTTAAAGTCTGACTTCTTGACAGGCATGATGGCTCATGCCTGTAATCCTAGCACCTGATAGGCTGAGGAGGATAGCTATGGATTCATATTCGTGGGGAGTTTTCAGGATATCTGGGTTATAGGGTGAGATCTCTTTTCAAAAAGAAACAAAATCCAAACAGACGTTTAGAACTTAGACTAATATCCTTATAGGTAGGTATTTTTCCTGTGTATATGAAATAGTTAGTGCATGAAATGATTAAAAGAATGCCATTCCTTAAAAAGCCCTTAAAAAGATGATTATCATATGCCAGGCAGACATTTTATGGAAACTGGAAGTAATCATAATTCTAGAAGTATTCCAAGTTAAAAAGGGTCACTGGGTGTTGGGCGCTGTGCTGAAGTGACAGAATGTTCAAACATGAGGGGAACACAAGTGGGAAACTCCTAATATCAGTAGGAGGTGGCGGTTGAGCAAAACTGAGTACTATGTGAATATAAATAAATAAATAATAAAATTAGAAAACTTTGCTAAACAGTATGTGAATATACTATGAATATATATATTATATACCTATATATGTAAATATACATATGTATATTCTCTGTGAATATACATATATATTGCATTCTCTAGAGTGCAAGTATGAAGATCCCTTCTAGGTTTGTGGCTAGGAAAACCTACCCACTAAAATTTTTTTATTCAATATGATCAATTGCATTTGAAGATGAAGATTTTGAAATGGCTGTCAAGAAACTTAATGGGAAACTCTACTTGGATGACTCAGAAGAATCTAGATCATTGGAAGAAAATCTAGCAGGTATGTTTGTATGATTTAACTTTTTTTTTTTTTTTGTAGACAGGGTTTTTCTGTGTACAAGAGCCCTGACTGTCTTGGACTTTGTTTATCAGGCTGGTATTGAATTTACTGAGATCTGCCTATCTCTACCTCCTGAGTGCTGGGATTAAAGGCATGTACTACCATGCCTGGCTAAGTCTTACCTTTTAAAGGTACCTCTTAACTCAGATAGTATCTGTAATTTTCAGTTTTATTTGTTGGGTACATTTGTGCTCATTTAAAATATTTTTAAAAAATAATACTAGCTGAAAGACACTGATTACGTTTTGGTAGCCATGGGCTAGCTTCAGGAGCATTCATAGTCCTTGTCATGGAGGTCTTTAAATTTCATTGAAAGCCATTCAGACTGGCAGTTGTGGAGTGCTTGGGTTTCTGATTGTCTTTGCTTGTGTTGTATGGCCTTTTCAGATAATGACAAGGAATGTGTTATTGTTTGGGAAAAGAAGCCAACAGTTGAAGAGAGAGCAAAAGCAGATACTTTAAAGCTTCCACCTACATTTTTCTGCGGAGTCTGCAGTGATACTGATGAGGACAATGGAAATGGGGAAGATTTTCAGTCAGAGCTTCAAAAAGTTCACGAAGCTCAGGTTAGACTGTCTCCATTGTTTTCCTTCCAGTTCTCTTGCCTCTGTTGATGCAATACACTTTAAAATCTGATTATCGAATGGTAATAATTGGCCTTAGCAAGCACATGTGTTACATAAACAGGGCCATGTTACTGTTCATGAAGGATATCAAATGATTAGGATATCAAACTCCAGATTAAATGACAGACTTAAATCCTATCAGTTAAATATCACTAGGATTCTTTGTAGTTATAAACAAATTGCTTTTTAAATTTCTTTTTTTAACAGTTAAATTATAGCTAATATAAGTAATTTTTTAATTGAAAAAAGCTTTTTTTTTCTTACATAATATGTACTGATTACCATTTTCCCTCCTTCAGCTCCTTCCAGTTCATTTCCACCTCCTATCTTATCAGGATCTCTCATTCTGTCTCTCATTAGAAAATAAACGGTTAATATAATAAATATTTAATATAAATACATAAAATGTAATAAGATAAAAACTAATACACCAGAATTGGACAAAACAAATAGCAGGAAAAGAGCTCAAGAGAAGGTATAAGCAACAGGATTCTACTTGTTCACTCACTTAGGAATCCCATAAAAGCACTAAATAAGAAGCCATAATGTATATGCAGAGGATCTGGTATAGCTCCGTGTAGGCCCTTGTAGGCTGCCTCAATCTCTGAGTTCATATGTGTGTTAATCATGTTGGTTTAGAGGATCTTTTTTTCTTTTTCCTCCATCCCCTCTGGCTCCTAATACTTTTTCTGTCTCCATTTCTACAGGGTTCCCTGAGCCCTGAGAGAAGGAATTTTATAGACACATCTTGTTGAGGGCTGAATGTTCCAAGGTCTCTGATGAGCTGGCTCCTTGTTGATTCCACTGGGGAGGCCATCACAGTGGCCTTACTGGGAAGGAGTTTTTTAATCCTAAGTGATTATTGAGTGGTGTTCCATCTTACTGTTTTTACTGAAGTGATATAGATCTTTTTAACTTTCGTATGGTTCTGGCACTCGTAGGAAAGACTTCACTTATGGTGTATTACAGTTTTGTATCATTTAGTTACTATTTGTGAACATTTTGTTGCAACTTTTAAAAACCAGTGTTCCTTGATAATACTGTTGAGTTGTTTCCTGGTATTATCTTTAGCTTTCATATAAAAAAACTGGGGGCTCTACCCTGTAGGGTATCAGAGCAGATGCTGAGACTTATAGCGAACTTTTGGGCAGAGTTCAGGGAATCTTATGAAAGAAAAGGGAAATAGTAAGATCTAGAGAGGACAGGAGCTCCACAGAACCAAAAAATTGGGGAGGGACACAGGTGAATTAGGGAGAGGGAGAGTAGGATTGGGAGGGAAGGAGGAAGGGAGCTACAGGGGGGATACAAAGTGAATAAACTGTAATTAATAAAAATTAAAAAAATTAGTACTGGGGCTGGATAGGTGGCTTAGCAGTTAAGTGTATGCTGTTCTTGCAGAGGCCTGGAGTTCAGTTTACAGCACCCATGTCAGTCAGCTGATATACTACCACCAAGGGCCCAGTACCCTCTTCTGGCCCCTGTGGGTATCTGAACTCACTTGTGCATAATCTCTCACACACATACAAATAAAAATTAAAACTTTACACTGGGCTGGGGGTGATGGCCCACACTTTTAATTTTGTAGGAGCAGGTAGCTCTCTTAATTCCAAGTCAGTCACAGCAAAATAGTAAAACCCTACCTTTTAATGGTATTATTAGTAAATAGATTGGGAAGTACTTTTCTATTTTGCTATTTTCTTTTTTGGTGCCCAGGATTGATTTTTTTTGAGACAGGGTTTCATAGTGTCTGGACTCACTTTGTAGACCAGGCTGGCCTGGAACTCAATGATCCACCTGCCACTGCCTCTTGAGTGCTGGAACTAATGGCATGCACCGCCACTGCCCAACTACTTTCTAAAGGAAATTTTGTCTGATTGATACTGTTTCCTTTTAAGTGTTTGATAGTTTAGTTTAAAGGAACCATGCCAGGTCTGGGTTTTCTGAAGATCTTGAAAACAGTGAAATGGAAAGCTGTATTTGGTATGTCTGTTTATTTACCTGTGACTGAATGAATTCTATATGCCTTTGAAGGAATTCTCAAATTTAAACTTGTAGAACTATATAATAAACTTTTATTAATTTTGGTATGGAGACAGGACCTCACACTATAGTATAGGCTGGCCTTGACCATATTGGGAGCATCTCATCTCATCTCCAGTGCTGGGATTATAGGTGTTTGCCACTACATCTGGCTTTGATTATCAGTCTCCTAATGCTTGTCGGTTCAGTATTACAAGGCCTTATCTTCTTTGCCATTTTTCCAAGGGATGTAAAGGATGTATCGATTTCATGAGTTTGTTTTCTGTTGTTGTATGTTGCTTTCTCCCCGTTCCTGTCCTATATCTTTTTTTATGGTTCTTGGCCTCGTTCCCCCACAGTATAAACAGATTTAGGCTATACATACTTCACCTCGTCATTAAATTTTATTGATTTCTGCTCTTTATTATATCTATTTATGCCAGAATACTTCATTGCGATTCTTTTTGACCTATGGTTGTATGCCATCTAAAATAGTGCCTTAGTGATTTGTAGCTTAATTCAGTTATGTTCTCTGAGCATAATTATAGCTTATATAGTTTCCATTGCTCCATGTAGATTATATAAATCTGTTATGAATTATTATAAATCTGCAATGAGTAGTATCCTACAGAATGATTTAATTGCTGTTGAAAGGAAGGAAGGAAAGAAAGACTGGCCAAAACCTCTATGCTCTATGAATCACCCCTCTTCCTCTGTAATGCCCCAATGTCTGGAGGACATTCATTTTTTACTATGATTGTCTGGCTCTTGGTTTATAGACTATTACAGAACTGACATTAGGGGCTGGTTAGACAGAAGAGGGAGTGAGAATAGATCAGTACTACAAAACCAGCCCTACCCACTTTAACTTCAGTTCACAGTTCACCTTTCAGATTGTTGTGGTTCTTTGGTTAATTTCCAGAGTAGATGAAAGAGTTGATTGTGATCGTCATTCCTTGTGTTTTCATGGAAAAAAAATATTTAAGATGATTCTTACCCTGCCATTCTCAGAGAATAAATTGATCTTTCATAACTCAAGTCTGCTTTTTTGATAAAGATAGTCTTTTTATGTATATGTATATGATATACTTTTTTTAATCTTTCATTTGTCTTTATCATTATGCTTTTATCCCTCTAACTTCCCAGCCTCTTCCTACACCCTGAGCATCATTCTGTTAATGTCCTGTGTGTGCTTCTTTTCCATGGAACCAAACACTGGTCTTTGCAATTGGTTTGCAGACACTTTTGCTACTGAGATAAATCCCCAACCCCAGTGCATTTTGTATTATAAACAAAGAAACCTGATTAAATAATCTCCCCCCCCCCCTTGAGGAAGGGTTTCTCTGTGTAATAGCCCTGGCTCTCCTGGACTTGCTTTGTAGACCAGGCTAGCCTCAAACTCACAGAGATCTGCCTGCCTCTACCTCTCTGAGTGCTGGGATTAAAGCTTGTATGCCTGGCTAAATAATCTTTTACTAGCGCTTAAGACAATTTGACATCCATTTAGTCAGTGAGAGGTAGGTTGGTTCTAAGTTTATTGTTTACTTTCAGTTTTCTGTCACTTCCTAGTTTTCATTACTGTTAATTTTCCTGCCTCTTCAGTGGTTACTGTAAAGATATAAAACACACACCAAACTTTATAGTTACTATTTTTCGATTTCTTTTGGTGGCAGTAGGGAATGGTTTAATGGTATATTTTATTCTTTTCTTCTTTGCAGAAATCCCAGAATGAGAAAGTAACTGATGCAGTAGGTAATGAGCATACAGGTGCAACTGAAGTGACAAACCCTTTTGTCTGTAAGTCTGAAGAACCTGATTCTAACACCAAGCCTAGTAGCTCATCCTCTGTGTCTGGGACTGTGGACAAGCCTGTAGATTTGTCTACTAGAAAAGAAACTGACACAGAATTTCCAAGCCAAGGTAAAATTGACCATGTGTTTATATTATACAATATATAAGATACTGCCTGTATATTTGAGAAAATAGATTTCGAAAGATAGGTTAGAGCCTAAGAACTTAGTTGAAAATGTTTAAAGTGAATATAGGAACAGTGTATTGATCACAATTAGATAAATCATTGCCTTCTCAATAAATAAAACAGTCAGTGATAACATTTTCATCATTTGGTTTATTTTATGTTTTTTTAAAGACGGGTCTTGGCTAACTTGGCTCACTATGTAGATCAAACTGGCCTCAACACTCACAGAGATCCACCTGCCTCTGGCTCTCAAGGGATTCAATGTGTATACTACCACACCGATCTAGCATTTGACTTTATACTATTAGGGAATAGAAAGCATTTTGATTGCCCTGTCTGCATAAAAGAGAATAATTTGCATGGTAATTTTCTTGGTTTTATACGTTTTTACGTGACTATTGTTACTAATATTACTAAAATATTCGCAGTGTTTTAGTTACAAATTATTATAATAGAAGGTTAATATTTTATGATTCTAAAATTTGTATAAGCCTCAAAATTCACCAACATGTAAATTACACTGATTACTGTTAGTATTATTATGTCTCAATTTTTCTAAGTTGGAAATTGTAAATTTCTTTGTGAATTGTGTTTCTTTATAAATGGACATTATTTACATTAACTTTTTCTCTCCTCCAGAAGTAGTCCTAACATAGGTCACAAATACTACATTTATGGGCACTTTCTACTAAGACAAAAAAAGTAACTTCACAACTAAAATCTCTGCATTTTCAGATAAAATTAAGTAGGCCAAATCAATTTCAGAGATCATGAAACTGTGCAGGAGAAACTATTCAGACAAGGCCTCCAAACTTGAGATGCGCACATGTATGAGTTTATTTATAGTAAAGAAAACACAACAATTTAGTACAAGTGCCTACTGCTCTTTTAGAGGATTTGAATTCACTCCAGCTCTCTTTCTGGCATTTTGGCAGCCTGCACTCATGTACACTACCCCCACACAGACACACATAAACACAGAATTTATTACTCTTTTCTAAGGTCTTGCCTTTGACTGAGGGTGCAAGCAATTTGATAAAACAGAAACTGTGTAGTCCCATAATGTAGCTTAGTGTGGACAGCATTACAACTCCATGTATTTTGAAATGAAATGAATTTGGTTTAGGTTTAGGATTTGTTCATTAGCAATAGGATCTTTAAACTTAATGTTACTGAATAAGCTTGAAATTGAATGGATTTTGTAACTTAAAATGTAGTTTGTAAAAACAACCCAAAAATGTGGCTTGAATTTGAAAGCATTTTAGAAGAATAAATACTAAGTTTAAAAATGTAGTTTATTTTCTCCCCATATTTGGAGTACACAGTCCTGTTTCTTTTGGATTTTGGGTCCGGGGTCCTGAGGAAGGTTTTGATGTGTTACCTATCTTAAATAGGAAATTGTTTTTTGTTTTTTGTTTTTTTTTCTTTTCCTTTTTGTCAGGGGAAAGCAAGACTGTTATGTTTGGATTTGGAAGTGGTACAAGCCTGTCATTTGCAGACTTGGCTTCAAGTAATTCTGGGGATTTTGCTTTTGGTCCTAAAGGTAAGATCAAGAGGAAAGATATTAATGATCATGTTAGCCAAGTATAACTGAAGAAGACAGTCCTTTTCATGTTGTGACTGTAAGTAGAATGGCCTTGTCCTTGGTTTGCTTAGTATTCTACTATTTAAGATTTCACTTTCTAATACTGATGATAGTAACTGGGAGGATTTTCTCAATGCTGGTAGCACTTCCTTTCCTCTTACACAGATATGTTTTTCAGTTTTGTAATAACTGTTTTTAGATTTGTTAGTATTTCAAGATTTGTAACTTTTTTTTAAAGACAGGTTAGATCTCTGCATTAGGATTGTGCAAATTTGTTGTGCTAAAGTAAGTTACAAATTAGTGTTCCTTCTCATTTATCTCAGTGGTGTTTTTCTTTTTAAGATTTATCTATTTTATTTATATGTGTGTGTTACATACATGTATGTGTTTTCACCACATGCATGTAGTGCTCTTGGAAGACAAATCCTGTGGACCTGGAGTTACAGAATGTTCTGAACTGCCATGTGGGTGCTATTTGTTTGCAGTTTTATTAGCTTTAGATATTTACTCTTTCATATTGTGAAGATAGCACAATTTAAATTATTGTATGTTTGGAGAATACTTGTTAAAATGCTAAAGTAATAAAATTTAAGATTTCAGTCCTAGCCTGGCACTTGGTAGAAGCCTGTAATCCCAGCACTCTGGCAGGTGGATCTCTGTGAGTTTGAGGCCAGCATGGTTCACAGAGTGAGTACAGGATAGCCAAGGCTACAAAGAGAAACCCTATCTCAAAAAACAAAACAGAAAAGATTTTAGTCTTATTCCTGTATATACATTTTACATGTCAAGATACTTATAGAAACATAATAAACTTTTAGAAATGATTGATAGGGCTGGATAGTGGTGATGTCTGCCTTTAATCCCAGCACTTACGAAGCAGTGCGTTCAAGGCTAGCCTGGTCTACATAGTAAGTTCCAGCACAACCAGGACTGCACAGTAAAACCCTGTCTCAAAAAAAAAAAAAAAGAAAAAAAATTTTATGACTGCTAGAGCTGAACTGCAGAGAGCCCTTCTCAAAAAGAAAAGTAAAACAGATAAATGATTAATAACAATTCAGTTTTACTTATGCCAAGATATGTTTTGTAATGTGTGTCCTCAGCTGCCTGGAATTCACAAAGATCTGTTTTTGCCTCCTGAGTGATGGAATTAAAGATGATATCAAGTTTTTAAACTTTGGTTGTAACGTATTTACTAGCTCAGAATTAAAAGATAGGTAATAATGAGTAAATGTAGCAGTACAGTAGGTATAATTATCTACTAAAAAAAAAGCCAAATGAAAATTGATAGTGATTTGTGTATTTAAAATATTATGCCAGTATTGTACACTATATTGAGATAGAGCTTAAATACCAGGTGATCTTTGTCTTAGTAAATCTTTTTTTTTTTTGGTCTTAGTAAATCTTATTGCTTCATGATCTCTTTCCTTTTTTGTTTTGTTAAGATATGAAGTCACTTTTTTTGTTTTGTTTTGTTTTGTTTTGTTTTGTTTTTTCGAGGCAGGCTTTCTTTGTGTATAGCTTTGGCTATCCTGGAACTCTGTAGACCAAGCTGGCCTCCAACTTACAGAAATCTACTTGCCTCTGCTTCCCAAACACTTGAGATCAAAGGCGTGCGCCGTCACCGCCCAGCTATGTGGTCACTTCTTTTGCACAAAGTAGACTTTTCTTTTTAAAGTAGATTTTGGTTTTTATCAGTTCTTTTTTTGTTTATATTTTTATTTCAGTGTATTTGCTTTTTTCTTTGTTGAATCCTTACTTTAGTTTGCACTACTTCTTTCCCCTTTTTTCTTTTTTCTCTTTCTTTCTTTTTGTTTGTTTGATGGTTTTGAGACTGGGTCCTGTAATATATTGCTGGAACTCACTACATTGACCAGGCTGGCCTTGAACTCACAGAGCTCCACCTGCCTCTGCTCCCTGAATGTTGGGACTAAAGTATGGGCTACTCTGTTTGGCGCTTTCTTTTTTAAAACAGTATTTCTATAAATATGCTTCAATCAGTTGTATATCATAGTTGTTGAAATGGCCAGAATAATACTCCTTTAAACACCCCAAATAGGTTTATGATATTGTTGAAAACTAGATGTACTGATGAAATAATTGAAAAGTAATCTACAAAATACTCTTTTATAAAAATAAACCTCTTTTTATAGAAATTTAGAGTTCACTGTTTAAATAGACTGATTTATTTATCAGATAAAAATTTCCAGTGGGCAAATACTGGAGCAACTGTGTTTGGAACACAGTCAACAAGTAAAGGTGGTGAAGATGAAGACGGCAGTGATGAAGAAGTAGTTCATAATGAGGATATCCATTTTGAGCCCATAGTCTCATTACCAGAGGTAAGTACCAAGGAGTAAACGCTTTACTAGTGACTTAAGTATAAAATATGCTATGAGTTGATTATTTTTTAAATACTGCTACTTACATTTTTTTCAGAACAGTTAAACATAATTTTCTATTTGTTAGATTTCCAGACTTCTAAAAATTACTTATGTGTATGAGTCTTTTGTCTGAATTCATTACTGTGTATCACGTGTGTGATTGTCTGCAGAGGTCCTTCATGTCTCCTGAGGTGTCATATCCTCTTGGATGGGAGTTATTTTTACATAAAAATGGAGTTGCATATGGTTATGAGCTGCCATGTGGTTGCTGGCAATTGAACGTAGGTCCTCTGGAAGAGCAGCCAGTACTATTACTGAGGCAGCTTTCTAGCCTTTAAGAAGGAATTGTTTTGAATATTTTTGTGTATAGTGCTTGGGATTGAATTCAGGGCCTTGCTCATGTTAGCAAGCAGGTTACTACTTCAGTGCATATTCAAGTTTGTCCCAAGGCTTTTATGTAAATGCTGCTTGAAAAATTCTTTATGCAGTTGTTGGAAAGAAATATTTTGGTGGTTTTCTTCTTAGTGTTTTAGCACATATGTGTATGTGTTTAGAGTGGGATGGGAGGGAGGTATTTTATTATGCCATTAGCAGATCATTTTTGTCTTCATAAGATAAGGGACAAAATAGAGAAGAATATTGTTTTTAAAAAATTGTCATGTTCATTTTCAGTCATAGTAGTTACTATCATGCTTTAAGAATCAGCACTGCTGTGGCTGCACAGAGGTGGAGTTTGTACTGTTCTTGTTGGTTCCCAGCATCCACATCAGGCAGCTCACAGCTGCCTATAACTCCAGCTTCAAGGGATCCAGTACCTAGGCTTTTGTAGACACCTTCATTCATCCACACATACCCACATCCACACCTACACATACATAAAATTAAAAATCAAATACATCTTTAAAAAAACAAGCCAGGCCTTTGATCCTAGAATTCATGAGGCATAGGCAGGCAGAACTCTGTGAGTTTGAGGCCAGCCTAGTCTACAGACTGAGTTCCAGGATAGCCAGGGCTACACAGAGAAACCCTGTCTCAAACAAACAAACATAATAAAAGGGTTAGAGAGATGGCTTAGTGTCTAATTCCCAGTACCCACTTGGTAGCTAACAACTGCCTGTAACTCTGCTTTTAGGGTATGATAACCCTTTCTGGATTCAGGGGCAGTAGACGCATGCATAGATACACATGCAGGCAAAACAGCCATATATATAAAATAAAAATAAATGTTACAAAACTAGAAAGAATCAGCACTTCTGGGTAGGGTATTGTTTTTGAGATAACATATTGTTATATTGCACTATCTGGCCTGAAATTAACTGTGTAGCCCAGACTGACTTGTAGCATCTGGTATTTTTGTTTGTTTGTTTTAAACCTACATTATTTTGAGTCTCATATCTACCTCCCTTCTAACCCATATTCCACCCTAATTCCTTCTAACCTCCCAACACCAAGTAGAAAAGAAAGGTTAGAGGGAAAGGGGGGTAGCTTTTTAGGCTACTTCTTGCTGATTAGGGGTGTTGAGTTCCTTGGGGCAAGTCCAATTTTCATCTTGTCAGGACATTTACAACTTCTTTTATCTTGACCACTTAACAAATCAGCAACAGCAGAAAAAGAAGCAGGAACCAGCAAGAGGAACAGCCTCACCCCCTCTCTTGGGGCTCTGGTCTTTTTACACCCTCCCTAGAGTCCCCAGAATTAAACTATCTTCAGCTGGCAGAATTAGGCCCCTGTCAGAGCACACACAGGGCAAATAGTTTGCTTCTCTGGACAATCTGAAGTATGTCCATATCCCACACATGAGCTTAAAACAAAAACATGTTTACATAACTATCTGAGTTTTTAAAGACACCCAAATTCTCTCTACATTGACCTCAAACCTTTAGTAATTTTCTTGCCTCTCAGAGGTCTTTGGAGTGCTAGGATTATTGTATATCTACTCTAGTCTCATATAGCCCAGGCTGGCTGTGAACTCCTGATCCTCATTTTATTTTCACTAAGAAAAGTAAAATAGTATATAATATGAAAGTATCTAATGATAAATCATGTCTTTACTTAACCAAATCAGATACATGACTAGTATAGGGTATTATTAGTTACCATGAGATTGTCAAACCTGTTGGCATTGGTTAATGGACTTGTTATAACCAGTTGTTTATAAAATAGCCATTCTCATCTGTTGTCATAGGTAGAAGTGAAATCTGGAGAAGAAGATGAAGAAATTTTGTTCAAAGAGAGAGCCAAACTTTATAGATGGGATAGAGATGTCAGTCAGTGGAAGGAGAGAGGTATTGGAGACATAAAGATTCTCTGGCATACAATGAAGAATTATTATCGGATCCTAATGAGAAGAGACCAGGTTTTTAAAGTGTGTGCAAACCATGTTATTACCAAAGCCATGGAATTGAAACCTTTAAATGTTTCAAATAATGCTTTAGTTTGGACTGCCTCAGATTATGCTGGTGAGTTTCTTCAAATGCCTTTTAATTTTATTGACTTCTCTGAAATCTACAACACCCACATGCTTTGTACCTTGCTTTAATTTAAGGTCCCAACCCTCCTCCCCTTATCCTCTTTTAACAGATGGAGAAGCAAAAGTAGAACAGCTTGCAGTGAGATTTAAGACAAAGGAAATGACTGAGTGTTTTAAGAAAAAATTTGAAGAATGTCAACAAAATATATTGAAACTCCAGAATGGACAAGTATCCCTTGCAGCAGAATTATCAAAGGAGACCAATCCTGTGGTGTTCTTTGATGTTTGTGTGGATGGTGAACCTCTAGGACGAATAATCATGGAATTATTTTCAAATATTGTTCCTCAAACTGCTGAGAACTTCAGAGCATTATGCACTGGAGAGAAGGGCTTTGGTTTCAAGAACTCCATTTTTCACCGAGTAGTTCCAGATTTTGTTTGCCAAGTAAGTTTCACTGTGCATACATCGTGGTTAAATCTGCTAAGACTAGACCCCACCAACTTGGCAAGGAGTTTCTTGACGTCATCCTCATCTTGGGGATTTTCAGCCTTCCCATACTATAGCTGGCATTGAACTTGAGACTCCTTTTCAAACATTCAGACTAAAAGGCTCCAAATTTCTAATGCTTGGTACCTGCTAGAAACACAATAAGGGAACCCCCTTCCCAAAACAAATTTTTTTTTTCTTTTGTTTTTGAGACAGGGTTTCTCTATTTTGTGTAGCCCTGGCTGTGCTGGATCTCACTCTGTAGACCAGGCTGGCCTTAAACTCACAGAAATCCACTTGCCTCTGCCTCCTGAGTGCTAGGACTAAAGGTATGTGCCACCACTACCTCCCTGTCAAAATGTATTCTTAAAGAAATAGAGCATTAGCTTGGCACCATTGCACATACCTGTAATCCTAGCACTCGGAGAGACAGGTCAGCCTGATCTACAAAGCGAGTCAAGGATAGCCAATCCTACACAGAGAAACCCTGTCTAGAAACAAAACAAAACAAAAAATACAGAATTTGTGATTCAACCTGGTATGCTAATTTCTGTGTTTTAATGTTTGAGTCAGTATTAACAAAGATTTTTTGGTTTTCAGGGGGGAGATATTACCAAATTCAATGGAACAGGAGGACAGTCCATTTATGGAGATAAATTCGAAGATGAAAATTTTGATGTGAAACACACTGCTCCGGGCTTACTATCCATGGCCAATTATGGCCCGAATACCAACACTTCTCAATTTTTTATAACACTGAAGAAAGCAGAACATTTGGACTTTAAGCATGTTGTATTTGGGTTTGTTAAGGATGGCATGGATACTGTGAGAAAGATTGAATCATTTGGTTCTCCTAAAGGGTCTGTTAGTCGAAGAATTATTATCACAGAATGTGGACAGCTATAAAGTAATTTTTCACAGTGAATTTTATCTATATAAGCAGTTTAATTGATGCTTAATTGTTACAGTATGGTAATTATGTTCACCTTTTGAAAACATGTTTCTGATGTATAAATGTAAAATTGTAGCTTATAGCTGTTGCCACTTTTTAATGTGTAATAATTGATCTTGCATGGTGTGAAATAAAAGTTTAAACACTGGTGTATTTCAGGTGTACTTGTGTTTATGTACTCCTGATATATCTGTATTAGAATGGCTAATACTAATTTTGTTAAAAGCAATAGAGCTACCCAGACTATTGAAGGAATATGATATATGCAATCTTATTTTAATTCCTGTTAAGATATTTGGACTTCCTGCATGGTACTTACCATTGAACTATGGGACCACAACTCAGATACTTTTATTTTAGATTTGAAATATATATGGTAATCTTAACTATTTGTGTACTCATTTATGTATAGACTCATTTATGAATGGATAGAGCTACAGAAGATATGAGTTAACCAAAGTGCTCTTTTGTAATTTTTATGCTCCTATATAAGTTAAAAGTTAAGTTTTAAGTAGGTTATTGTCTTTTATGTAGTGCCCTTTTGAAGACATTAACTTTTACATTTTAAATAAGTTAACCACTTCCTTAGCTAGCTTTCTCTTTTTGCTTCTTTCTCCCCATCTTTCTTTTTTTTCCTTTTTTTCTTCCCTTTTTTTTCCATTCACTTTTCTGTTACCTGTCTTTACTACCTCAAAAACTTCAGCTTGGTCCTGATGATAGAATTGAATTTTTCTCTAGTTCTTGTGATAAAGTATGAATATTTTTAAAAGATCTATACCATGTTCTTTGGTTAAAGATTTGCTTTATATTAGATTGTTGCAGTACCTTTTTCTGGTGAATTTTGTAGCAGAAATAAAGTGATAATTGATAACAGCCATGACATTTAAAACATTCATTACTTGTGCATCTAAGTTGTCTGTTGCATTTGTGACTACATGTAAAATGAGATCAGTTAAAGGTCAGTACTCTGAGCTCTAACCTCAACATCAAGAGTGTGATAAACACTGAAAATGAACTTGGATGTGGTTTGTGTTGTTAGGCAAACTCTTAAAGGAAGAGGTGTTCTTATGGGCCTACTTAGTATAGAACTACAAGGAATCTAGTTAGACCATAACATTCTCTATAATCCAATCTATTGAGTCTGTTCTGTTTTCTTGTGTCCAACTATTAGACGAGGGCAAGGAAGGTTTTGGCTTATGTAATGGATTATTTTTCAATATCATCACTACAAAAATCTTATCCCACAGCCAGGTATATGGTACAAACCTACCTCAAGTTGGCCTTGTAAAGAGAACCATGTACGTTTAGTAGCTTCTTTGGAAACCTGTGTAATACAAATTCATGTAAAAGTATTGAAGCTCTTTAGCTGAGAAGTTGATGCCTTATTTCTTAAGTAAATGGAAATGTCTTTTAAAAATAATCTGTAGCCTTGAACTTTTTTGTAGGTGAAGCTGGACTTTATGCATGATTGCAAATGCCTTTTGAGAGACATTTTATGCTATTTCAAACCATTATGGCTATTAAAGATCTTTCAAGACAGGGTTTTTCTGTGTGGCCTTGGCTGTTCTGGACTTGCTTTGTAGACCAGGCTGTCCTCGAACTCTGAGATCCGCCTGCCTCTGCTTCCTAGAGTGCTGGGATTAAAGGCGTGAGCCAGTAGTCCTGGTTAGGTTTTATGTTTTAAACCAGCCTGTGTGCTTACAGAAATTTTCTGAGATAGGTCTCCCTGTGTAGCTGAGGCAGCTGTCCAACTGATTATGACTGGCCTCCTCCTCCCACCTTCCATGTTTGTCTCAAATTTATTTTAGTGCCTTGTACCACCTATGGAAACTGGCAAAGGAATTGTAAAGGTAATCTGCACTTTATGTGCTTAGCGTTCAGACAAGTCCTGATTTTTCTGTGACAGTAAACCACTTTAGATGAAGAGACCTGTTGTTAGGCTAGTTCTAATGCACAGTAATCTTACCCTGTGGCCCACGGCCCTGGGGAGCATAGTGGCTCTCAGTTGTGCAGAAGATAATCGCCCTGCTTTTTACTCCTCACATTGTTTATTGCGGGGTTGAAAGACTTGGAACAGAAGCTGATGCAACGAGCTTGCAGAGTGCCCTTCTCCTCATACTGCCCTTCCTACTGGCTTCCGGCTTCCCTGGGGGCGGGGCCGGCGCCGGCGCCGTGACGTACTGTCCGCTCCTACGCAGCTGTGAGCGCGGTTCCCCAGGCGACCGAGGTCAGCGGCCGAGCATGGAGCGCAGGGTGGTCAAGCCACCCGGGCAGGACATTATAGTGGAACGTCTCAAAAGCCGCTATGGCCTGGCGGGAAGCTGCTCCGTGGAGGTGAGGGGAGTGGAAGCCGCGGTGGGTTCTGCTGGGCGGCTGCGGGAGGGCTCCGGCAGGGCGGCTCATCAGCGAGCGCTCTCAGAGAAACCGCCGAGGTGGACGGGCCATGGCTTTGGTCCTGCTAACTAGTGCTGGCGGTGACCCGCGTGCAACAGGCATGAAGACCGTGTAGTTCCTTCGGGAAAGAAGCTTACTCCGAAGTAATTGCAACCTTAGAGAAAAGTGGCTGCGTGCATTCTTGTAGCCCTCCCCTGAATGCGCCACTCACGGGGGAAGTCTTGCCGTATTTGCTGCCGGTCCCCACAAAGGCAATTTGCTAACACCCTCTGAGAAGTTGGCCAGATCACATCTAAGAATCCTGGAAGAGTACAAGAGGGAAACCAATTGCTGTCCTCAGTTTGCGTTATGAGGCTCATGTTTATCACCCCCTCTTTGATAACAGAGTTAGGAGTTAGAGTTCAGCTAAGAAGCCTCCTTTACATCACAGCATGTTTGAGGTCTTTTATACAGCACAACAATGTTGTCTTCAGAAATAACAACAACCAAAACAAAACAAAACAAACATCTGAGGTATGGGAACATCATTAACCCTAACTGCCCTCCAAAAGTTGAGGAAGGTCTCAGGCATTCCTGTGTTCCTTTCTACATTTGCTGGCATTCCAGAATCTCTTCTTGAGAAATGTTAATATTTTTCAGTGTTCCCATGCCCATGTCACAATTTCATTCTATCCTCACATAATCTTAATTAAGACCCCAACACATACTCCTAGTTTCCTGTGAAGTACGTTCTCTTTTAAAGCCTCATCGATATTTTCAGGAAATTTAGTATTGCCAAAATAATACAGGATAATGCAGAGTTCATGCTCAGATTGCCTCAATTATGACCTTTTGTAGAGAGTTGTTCCTGGTGTGGATACTGCCTGGGTCTGAGCATTACACTTGTTGTCTCTCTTGTTCCCCCCGCCCCCCCTCCCCGCCCCCTTCGTTTTTTTTTCAAGACAGGACTTCTCTGTGTAACAGATTCCTTTCTGAACTTTCTGAACTTGCTTTATAGACCAGGCTGGCCTCGAACTCATGGAGACCCGCCTGCCTCTGCTTCCAGGAGCCGGTATTAAAGGGGTGTGACACCAAGCCCAGCTTCTTTTGCCTTTAATCTACACCAGATGCCCACACTTACACCATTAATGCTTACACAAGGTCAGAGACTGTTGTGTATTAGAATGTATCTCAGTTTGAGTTTGTCTAATGGATACCTCCTGATTTGATTCTGGTTTTGTGTTTTTGGCAGGACGATGACATGAGTGGTGTGTGGGCTGCTCTAATGAATCAACAGGTACATGATGTTTGTCTAATTAGTAACACTAATGTTGGTTAGGGTGGTACCCATAGGTCTTTCCATGCTGACCTTTGTAATTGACAGAAATCTATGGAAAAAAACTTTTTAAGAGACTGTTTCTTAGTGTTTAAGTTAAGTGTATCTTTTTTCCCTCCCTAGCATGAGCTTTCAAAGTTTGCTCAGACTAAATTTAAAAGAAGAAGTCTAACCTCCCCAGGTAAGCCAATAGAATATTTTGTATACTTGAACATTTTTAACAAATTTAATTTGAGAGAGGTTTTTGTAAATGTTTAGATTTAGGATTAGTGTTACTTTTTTTTTTAATTTTTTCAGTCTGATAATCACCTAATAATTGTGAATTTAGAGGTCAATGTGTGAGATGCCTTTAAAAATTAAATTTAATAGGGGTTTTGGTGTGTGTAGTGTTTAACTTATAGTATATGTGTCTTCCACTTATTTATTTATTTTTCTATTTATTTATTTATTGGTTTTTTGAGACAGGTTTTCTTTGTGTCGCCCTGGCTGTCCTGGACTTGATTTGTAGACCAGGCTGGCCTCGAACTCACAGAGATCTAACTGCCTCCTGAGTACTGGGATCAAAGGTATTCGCCACCACACCCAGCCCTTTTATTTCATTCCTGTGGTTCTGAGAGTCAAATCCAGACTCTTGATCATTAATAAGCAAGTGCCCCATCACTAAACTATGTCCTCAGCGGTATGTTTGCTTTTGAAGATGTTACAAATTGAGAAGACTATATTATAAGAACACTAGTTTATTTTAGGCAAGAGTTTACTAGGATAGGCACTAAAGGAAAAATATATCAAGTGAATGTACTTGGAAAACATAATTATACTGTGGGTTATAATATTTTTTATAGTAGTAATAAGTATTTTTTGTAGTAATAAGTATTATTAATTCATTAGTTTGCTGATACTTAAGTGCTATATTTATTAGTTAAACATATTAGTCACTAAACTTTGGGAATTACAGCATGAATACTGTTTTTAATTTCATCAGGATGTGGGAACGGGGTCTGAGGACTGGCTGGTGGCCTGGGAGAGCTGTATTGATCTGATTTAGATAAGTCTGGGGCACAGGTCTGATTTCTAAAGTATATTACATATTGATAGGGGACAAACTGTGTCTTGGATAAAAGCATAAATGAATTTGGTGGTAAGTTAAAAAAAAAAAAAAGCCACTCAGTTTAATACCTTGTCTGCAAGGATTCCAATACAGCACTATCAGGAAAGCTATATGTAACATTAAAGATAGAATGGTTAAAGTTGCTGGAATTTTAAAATTAGGTAGTCAGACAGAATGAGATCATTAAAAAAAAAAAACAGTTAAATTTGATGGCTGAAGTGATAGTCAAAAAGGACTGACAGCAAATATTCTGGATTTTAAGAATGAATTGTTGGCTCGATATGGTGGCACATCTCTGTGATCCCAGCACTCTGGGAGGCAGAGAGAGACAGGCAAATATCTATGAGTTTGAAGCCAGCCTAATCCACAAAGCCAGTCCAGGACAGCTAAGGCTACACAGAGAAACCCTGTCTTGAAAAAACAAAACAAAAAAAGAATTGTTATTTCCACTGCCAACAAAGCCAAAGAAGAGAAGTTAAAAGGCTTTAGAAATCAGCAGACTTTTATAAAGATTTACTTGGTCTAGAAATTAGAAAGTTATCTGGTAATTTCACTAGTTTATAGTCACTGAGTGTATAGTCACTGAGCTTATAGTAGTGGTAACTCTAAAACCCTAAGCATCCTGAGACTGTTTGTTTCTCCGGAGTCTAAATGACTCAATATTGCAGTGATGAATTTTGTCTCTCATCTTGAGTTCATGGCAGAATTTCTGGAGAACGTTAGGGACACCTACAGTTTTCAGGGTTGTTGTTTTTTATTCCTCCTCAGTGTTTGTTTAACTTTTACTTTATGGTCTATAATTTATAAATATCATTTGAAAACTTTTTTTTCCTATTGAGAATCTTTTTGTAATAGACTAATCATCTGTTATTTACCTGAAATTCTTTTGCACTTTGTGATTTTTTTGGTTGTTGTATGAAGAAATTTAGAACCTTACACCCCTAGATATGTCCCTTAGATATAAACACTGTAAGAAGCAGCAGAGTCAGGTAAGCCTCAAGGATGGAGGAGATGGCTCAGTTGGTGAAGTGCTTGCTGCAGAAGCATAGGACCCGAGTGTGGATCTCCAGCACTCATGAAAGCCAGGTTAGGCAGTCAGTTCTGGTAACTCTGTTAGGGAAGGTGGAGACAGGTCTCCCTGGGACTTGCTGTCTTGTCACTTCTCTAAGAACCTAAACTTTGTTGAAGATTCTATGAACATCAGAGGTCTAAGCCATGGCCTTTCATTGTGGTTTCTCCTATGTGAAGTGTACTGTATACATTAATAAACTTTCTGGCTTTATTCTTGCTAACTTGTCTTTGGTCACCAGTGGTTCTCCCCATGTGTGAATTTGTGAGGGTTGATTGTTGGGGTTTGGTCTAATGCTAATTACTAGCACTCAAGGTTTGGTTACTGCCCGCCAGATACATTCATCCTTGTTTGTGTAAATCTGTCTAAAACATTATACTTGATTGGTTCATTAAACAGTATACCTGGACAGGGCAGAATAGGGTAGATGTGGCTTTTGAGGGTGAATGAATCACGAGAATCATGGAGACAGACAGACAGGAAGAGAGGAAGAAGAAAGATTCCATGATGGATTAGCCTGGAGAAGAAACCATGTGGGGCCGGGATGAAGGACTCCAGTAATGGCATGAAAAGGCCGAAATGAAGAATAGAAGCAAGTATTTATAAGATTATGGATGGAAGATAGGATGGATAAGGAGGATGGCATTGGATGGGGGCTGGGAGATGGATAGTGAGATTATTCAGACAGCGTAGGTAGAATATCTGCCCGGCCCAAGGTAAATAAGGCAATTATAAAATCTAACAGGTGTCTGTGTATTATTATTTGTGAAAGCAGCAGGTTAGATAATAATGCTGTGATAATCATAGGGAAAATAATAAACAATATATAGCCCAACACTCATCTTTTTAAATTTATAACAACACTTGAAGAGAGATTGTGTTTGCTCTCTGACAGATGTATTTCTTTAATTAAAATTTTAGGGGAGAGTTGATAAAACACATGCCCTTTATAAAATGAACGATGGGCCATCCTGCAGCCAGCATTGCAGGAGCCCCATCTTCCACCCTACCTCCATTCCTTGGGGACTATGGCTCTCGGTGCTAGTCCAGGATATTAGCTCTCACATCTGACCCTCAGCCTTTCCCTTTCCTATCTCTACTCCTTATGTCAGGTGCCAGTCTGCAGAAACTGTCTACCAGGGACCATTTGTTCCTCCCCCCACCCCCCAGTCACAATTGGCTGGAACTTGGGTAGGCAGTCTTCAGTATTCTTCCTGTCCTCAATTCTGATCTCATCAGACTATTAGTTCTATAGCGCCCTGCCTACAGCAGCCCTTCCTCCCACCCCACCTCCATTCCCTGGGGTCTCCTTTACCTCTTGGTGTGAACCCAGAATCTCCTTAGACTTTGCCATTGACTCTGTCAGCCATCCCTTGTAGCTTATCTCCATTGCTTTGTGTCAACCTGCAGAAGCACTTTCTACTATACTAGCCTAGGATCCAGAGTGGACAACAACAACTAAAGAAAGGAACACCCACCCAGCAAAGACAAGACCAGATATCTACACCAAGAAATACCTCAAGCATCAAAACTCTCCTAGATCCCAGCACAAAAACAGACATGAACAGCGAGTATTCTTATTGCAATAGGCCTTGAGAGACAGTTTAGCTGAAGTATGAGAAAAGGATTTAAGAATAGCAGTTATGCTTGGTGGTGGTGGTGCATGCCTTTAATCCCAGCTCTTGGGAGGCAGAGGCAGGTAGATCTCTGTGAGTTCGAGGCCAGCCTGGTCTACAAAGTGAGTCCAGGACAGCCAGGCCTATTACACTGGAAACCCTATCTCAAAAAAAAGAATAGTAGTTATAAATATGCTCAAGAACTTTAAAGAGACTATGAATAAATGTCTTAAGTGAAGACTCTAAAAACATAGTTGAATGACATAATGAAAACATGAAAGTAGAAATAGAATCACTAAAGAAAACCCAAACTGAAATAAAACTGGAAATGAGGTCAAAAACCTCAGCGGTAAGCCATTAATTGTAATTTTTAAAACGTTACAACACACAGAAGAGAGAATTTTAGGTCTTGAAGACAAGGTAGAAGAAATGGATAGCTCTGTCAAAGAAAATGTTGAATCTAAAACAAACAAACCAAAGAAAACATCAAGGAAATCTGGGACATTCTGAAAAGACCGAAACTGTGAATAATAGATATAGAGGAAGGAGAAGTAACCCAGGTCAAAGGCACAGACATTTGTTTTGTTTTGTTTTCATTTTTTGAGACAGGTTTTCTCTGTGTAACCCTGGCTGTCCTGGATCTCCCATCATAGACCAGGTTGGCCACGAACTCATGAGGATCCACCTGCCTCTGACCTCTGACTAATGACTGGGATTAAAGGCATGCACCACCACTGCCCAGCTAGAAATTATTATCATCATCATTATTATTATGATTGGTTTTTTGAAACAGGGTCTCTCTGTAGCCTTGGTTGTCCTGGACTTGCTTTGTAGAGTAAGGCTGGCCTTGAACTCACAGAGAGATAGATCTGCATACTTCTGCCTCCCTGAATGCTAGGATTACAGGCGTGTGCTGCTATACCTGGCTAAAAACATTTTTAATAAAATCATAGAAGAACATTTCCCCAAGCTAAAGAAAGATGCTTACTAACATAAAAGAAGCATTCACAAAGCCAAATAGAAAAGAAATTATACATGACATACAATAATCAAAACACCAAATGTATACAACAAAGAAAGAATATAAAAAGCTGCAAGGGAAAAAGACCAAGTCACATATTAAGGCAGGCCCATTAGAATAAAACCTCAATAGAGACTGAAAGCCAGAAGAGCTTATAAATGCTGAACAATCACAGATGCCAGCCCAGACTGCTATACTCAGCAAAACTATCAGTGACAATTAATGGAAAAAGAAAAACATTACACAATAAAACCAAATTTAAGCAATTTCTATCTACCAGTTCAGTTCTATGGAAGGCATTTGAAGGAAAACTTCAGTTTGCAGAGGTTAATTACACCCAAGAAGACTGGGAATAAATAATCCCAGAATAGTAAATAAAAAAGGGGAATGGACACTCACACCATAACAATGAAATAACAGTAATCGTAAACATTCTTCCCCCAATCTCATTAAAAAAAAAAAAAAAATTTTTTTTTTCTATGTAGTCTTGGCTGGGCTGCCCTGGAACTCAACGTTGTAGACCAGGCTGGCCTCAGACTCACAGAGATCCACCTGCCTTTGTCTAACGAGTTCTGGGGATAAAGGCATGTACCACCACTGCTGGCTTTCATAAATAATTCTTAATGTTAATGGTTTCAATTCCCTGGTAGAAAGATTGTCATTGGATTAGAAAATAGGATCTAGCCAGGCTCAGTGGTGCATGCCAGCACAGGAAGGTGGATATCTGTGAGTTTGAGGCCAAGCCTGGTTTATAAAGTCACCCCTGGACAGCTAAGGCCTTGAAAAAAACAAACAACAACAAAAAACAGAAAAAGAAAAAGAAACAGGATCTATCTTTGTATGGCATCCAAGAAACACACCTCAACATCAAGGGTTGACATTACCTTAGTGTAAAAAGATGGGAAACAATCAGTGACTTGATCAACGCACATTGGAGAAACATGCTGTAGATGGAAAATGACATAGAGACCCAGAACTAGACAGTGTTCAGAGAGTGAGAAACTTTGGAGCACTCTGCTTTAAAAGGTATATTTTCATGAAGCCGTCAAGGCTCAAGGATTTATGCCCCAGGGAGGTAGAAAGAGCCAGAGGTGATGGATGACTTTGAAGAAACAGTGTCTTTAGACACAAATGCCGCACAGTTCAGACAAGATGGGGTACCGGCACGAGAGGGGGAAAGGGGACATGGGATTCCATTCCTAACCAATAAGCTATCTGTAATTGGTATGTGCTATCAAAGGGAAAATCAGTTTTTTCCAGTGGACTATCACTAGGTATATCACTCATACTTCAGGATGGGTCCCATGCCCAGGAATTTGGCCAACATAAAAATAACTCAATGGTATTTTATGGACTTTTTGTTTTATTTTGCTTTTTTTGAACATTTTTTTTTGCCTTTTTTTTTTCTTTTGATTTTTGTTTTTGTAGGTTTGTGTGTATGTATGTTTCTTGTAGTTTCTGCTTTGTTTTTATTTCTTGGCTTTTTAAAAATTTATTAATACTTATTAGAATTTATTAACTTTGTATCCTGGCTGTAGACCCCTTTTGGCTTTTTTTTTTTTTTTTTTTTTGAGAGAGAGAGGAAAAAAAAAACGTTCATTGGGTAGATCTTGGAGGAATTGGGGGAGGGGAAACATAAAAATATATTGTATGAGAAAAAGGTTTTCAATTAAATAAATGAAGGGCAAGAGAAATGGTTCAGTGGTTAAGGCTACACCCTAGATGCTAGAGAGATGGCTGCTTTTGCAGAGGACAAGTTTGATTCACACATAAATCTACAGAAATGAGTGGCAGTTAATAACTCATTTATATATAATTATTTTGTGTATTAGATGTGGGGTTGTTTGTGACTAGCACTGAGAATGGGAATCTGTATGCCCTACACTGTATCTTACTTGTCTCTAACCTTCTGAACCCCAGCTTCTGGAGGATTTAACTCTTTATATTAAAAGATTAAATATTTAGAGATTTAAAAAAAGTTTATCAAGTGGTTTATTAGGTTATTTCATTTTTTTTCTAAGCTTCTTACATCTTGAAATTTTATCAGTTAAAACAGTAGAAATAGGAGCTTGCTATGTAGCCTGGAATCCTAGTTTACCTTGTGTTGCTATGATAAGACACTATTACCAAAAGCAAGTTGAGAAGAGAATGGTTTACTTCAGCTTACAGTCCATCAGCTTCTAAGGAAGCCGGGGCAAGCACTCAAGCAGGATCTTGAACTGAGGTAGAGACCTTGGAAGAATGCTCCTCCTGGCTTGCTTCCTAGCTTCCTTTTTAGCTAGCTTCTTATATAGTCCAGGATCCCCTGTCTAGGGCTGGTGCCATCCACAGGTACCTGCTACGTCAATTAACACTTAAGAAAATTCCCAACAGACATGCGCACAAGCTAATCTGATGACAATCCTCCAAGTGAGACGTCCTCAGAGAACACTGTGCTGTGTGAAACTGACTGCTGACGTGAACTGAGAAACCCAGGCTGTCCTCTAATTTCCTGTTAGTTTTCCTGTCCCAGTCCCGGGAGTGCTGTAATTATGGTATGCACTACAATGTCTAGCTATTTTGAATTTTTGAAATGTTAGTTTATGGATGCTTGCTATGGTAGAGTAACTGAGTCAATAATTGTGGTTTGAACAAAAATGGCCACAAAAGCCTATAAGGAGTGACACTTTTAGGAGGTGTGGCCTTGTTGGAGTAGGTACCCTTGTTGGGGAAAGTGTGTCACAAGGGGTGGGCTTTGTGGTCTCAGAAGCTCAAGTCAGGCCTAGTAGCTCTTTGCCTCTTCCTGCTGCCTAAGGGTCCAAGTGTAAGAACTCCAGCACCAAGTCTGCCTGCATGCTGCCATGCTTCCACTATGGCTATAGCCATCTAACCTCTCAGCTGTAAGCCAGCCCCAGTGAAATGTTTTCCTTTGTAAGAGTTGTCATTCTCCCTGTTCAAAGGAAGCCCATTGGTTCCTCAGTGTCCAAGTGGGTTCCCTTGGGGGTACAGTTCCAGTGGGTACAGGGGCAGACTGTCTGGTCACTTCCTCCTGGCGGGTGCAGCCTTGCCAGGCCTTAGAGGAGGAGGATGCAGCCTGTCCTGATAGACCTGATAGGCTAGGGTCAGATAGAAGGGGAGGAGGACCTCCCCTATCAGGGGACTAGGAAAAAGGCATAGGGGGAGAAGAGGGAGGGTGGGTGGAAAAGGGAGAAGAAAAGGGAGGGGGCTGCAGAGAGGGGATACAAAGTAAATAAATTGTAATAAATAACGTATAAATAAAATTAAGTTAAAAACAAGAGTTGTTGTGGTCTGCTGGGCAGTGTTAGAGCACACTTTTAATCCCAGCACACAAGAGGCAGAGGCAGGTGGATCTCTATGAGTTTAAGGCCAGCCTGGTCTACAAAGCAAGTTCCAGGACAGCTAAGGCTACACAGAGAAACCCTGTCTCAAAAGACAAAACAACAAGAATTGCTGTAGTCCTGGCATCTTATCACAGCAATAAAAGCCCTAACTAATACAGTAATCATTTTATTTTTATCTGAAGTGAGTGGCCCCTTCCTTGCCACTGGATTTGGATAGAGTCTGCCAGTGCTTAAAAAGAAATGCTTGAGGACCCTACTTAAGAGGAAAGAAAGATGTATTCTGATTTCCAGGTGACATACCTGGTTCACATCAGTTCTCTGGTCTTTAGGGTTCTAACATACAATAGACTTAAATTAAAAGCACCTATTATTTTATAAACTCATCACCTGGGTCAAATGAGAATGGAAAAGCGTTGTGTAATCACTAAAATACACTATGAATATGAAATTTAGCCTGTATTCTCCATGCTCACATTAGAGAAAAAGATGAATCAATCAGTGACTATGGTGTCTTTTAGGAGGCTAAAGTGAGATCATTAGCATCTGACATCATCATGTAACTTTTTTTTTTAAATTGACAGATTGCTTGGATACCTACTGCTCTGGAGATAAAATTGGTTCATCACTAAGATGCTACTCTGTTGAAAGGAAGTTTTCTACAGCACCATTCTGCAGTTCCTTCAAACACGTAAATGTGAACTGGTAAGGCATTCAGAATAGATATTGTTACTATCCTGTTAGCACCTCAGGAAACAGCAATGGAAAAGAGGTGTGTGTGTGTGTGTGTGTGTGTGTGTGTGTGTGTTTTCTTGAGAGGATATAAAAGCAGTCTGGATCCTGATGAATAGTTGAAGAGCCAAACCTCCTTTATTATTTTATTTTATGTATATGTGCTTTTTCTGTGTGTATGTCTATGCACCTTTTGTGTGCCTGGTTCCCCGAGGAGGCCAGAAGAGGGTATCTGATCTGAAACTTTAGTTACAGACAGTTGTGAATCACTGTGTGGTGCTAAGATCTGAGCCCAGATCCTCTGTAAGAGCAGCCAGTGCTCTTAATCTCTAAGCATTACATTCCTATTTATTATTTATTCATTTATTTATTTATTTTGTGTCTGTCAGTGGGAAATGGTGCCAGCATGTCCCAAGGCACCTGTCAAGGTCAGAGCACAATATGCAGGAGTTAGTTCTCTCCTTCTACTATGTGGATCCTGGGTATCAAACTCAGGCTGCCAGACTTGGCAGCAAGTGCCTTTGCCTCCTGAGCCATCCCCTCCTGCCCTAGGTTATTAAGTAGTTAAAAATTGTTAAAGATTAATTCATTTTATTTTATGAGTACATATGCTTTGTCTGCATGTAAGCATGTGTACTATGTGCATGTCTGGTACCCTTGGAAAAAGAGGTCATCAAATTTCCTGGAATTAGAATTATCGATGTTGAGAGCCACCATTTAGTTCCAGGAACTGAACCCAGGTCCTCTGTAAGAGCAACAAGTGCTCTTAACTGTTGTGTCATCTCTCCAGTTCCCCTTTAAAATGTAAAAAAGATGTATTTATTTTACTTTATGTGTATCATGTCTGTATACCATGTATGTGCTTGTTGGATCCCTGGAACTGGGTTATGGAACCATGTGGGTGCCAAGCCGTCTGCTATAGCAACAAGTACTCTTAACTGCTAAGCCAGCGTCCTCAGTCTGTAGGTTGCCATCTGTTTAACGGTCAGATGACCCTTTTAGAGCGGTTACCATTGGAAAACAGGTATTTACATTGTAATTCATAACAGTAGCAAAATCACAGTTATGAAGTAGCAATGAAAATAGCTTAATGGTTGGAAGTCACCAGAACTTGAGCAACTGTATTAAATGTTCACATCATTAGGAAGGTTGAGAAACACTGTACCTACTATATAGTTCTTTGTATCACATGTGTGCATTGCCTAAGATGGCCAGGAGAGGGCACTGTAATAATGGTTGTTAGTTGCCATGTCAGTGCTGGGAATTGAACCTGGATCCTCTGGTAGAGCAACCAATGCTCTTAACCCCTGAGCCATCTCTCCATCCCTATTTATTTGTTATTTTGTTTTGTGTGTGTGTATATGTGTGACAGAGTCTTGGAACTGGCTATGGAGACCAGGCTGGTCTCAGATTCACAGAGGTCCTCCTGCTTCTATCTCTTGAGTGTAGGCTTAAAGTGTGCACCATTATGCCCAACTTTTGTTTTATGTGTCTGAGTGTTTTCTCCGCATTTATGTATGTGTACAACATGTGTATGTGCCTGTGGAAGTCAGAGGAGGATTAAGATTTCCTGGAACTGGAATTATAGAGGGTTGTGAACCACACCATGTAGTTGCTGGGTCTGCTGCAAGAGCAACAAGGGATTTTAAGAGCTGAGCCATCTCTTCAGCCCAGAGCTATTTTATTTTTTAACTAGTTTACCAAGTATTAGCTTCCCTTATGTTTTTGTTTTTTTTTTTTTAATTCTAAATTGGTTCTGGTTGATCCTACTTGTACTTTCCCTGTGCCTGTGCTCTTAGGCCCACTTACACCTCTCTACTTCGTTAGTACAGTTATTTTACTCCCTTCCAGTGCCCCCATTTATATAAATCTGGGTGTAACTACAAATTCCAATGTGAACATTTTGGCCCTGAAGACTTCATTTTCATAATGTCATTGGGCTCCCCCTCTTGTGGTAACTCTTAGTCCTAACCTAGTTTATGAGGATGTTGTCCTGCCAGTAGATACAGTCACAGATAGCTGCTTAGTACTTGAAAGGGGCTGGTCTGAAAAGAAATACGCTATAAATATAAAACACACCGAGATATTTCAAAGACATAGCGTGGTCAAGATAACATAAAATCTTTTTATGTCAGGCTGTTTTTGTCACTGTCACAAAATCCCTGACATAAAGAAAAGGAGAGGGTTTATTTTGGTTTTTGGTTTTAGACTTATAGTCCATGGTTGCTGGCTGCCATCTTTTTAAGCCTATGGTGGTGCAGAGTGTCTTAGTAGAAGGTTTGATAGAGTAGAGCTCTATGCTTTATAGCTGCTGGGAAACAGAGATAAGAGAAATCTCTGAAAAACACCCTCTTAGTGAACTGCTTCTCTACTGAGTCCCTGTTTCCCAACAGCTCATGTAGTAGGGTGGAATAGTAGTGTGTTAACCTGTTAATAAAACTAGCGTGCTTTGGGACTCTGAGATGGCAGCCCTGGAGCCCTTAGGAATACTTTACACACAACCACAGCAACTTCCATGTCTTACTTTCATTCTGTGCTGAAGGACATTTTATATGTTCTGTGAAAGTCTTGCCTCTTTCTTTTTAATGTACTACTATGGGCTGAAGAAATGGCTCCGGGGTTGGGAGCACAGGCTGCTCTTCAAGAGGACCCAGGTTCTCAGTGCCCACATGGCCGCTCACCACAGTCTCTAACCAGACACCTCATTTAAAGGGCTGGAGAGATAACGCAGCAGTTAGGAGCACTATCTGCTCTTCCAGAAGTACTGAGTTCAATTCCCAGCAACCACATGGTGGCTCACAACCATCTATAGTGAGATCTGGTGCCCTCTTCTGGCCTACAGGCATACATGCAGATAGAGCGCCCATATACATAAAATAAATAAATCTTTAAGAAAAAAAAATTTTAATTTAATGTACTACCAGAGGAATGATCAAATGTGTCTGTAACTTACATTATGTTCCTTGTGAGCAGTGCTGCCCTGAGGTAATCTCAGAACATGGGGTTCTGTTCCAGTTCATAGGCTAGCTGGTAATTATCTTAACCAAACTATAGATAACAATGCCCATCATGTCTCAATTACTGGGTATTGGAAGGGTTTGGTAGCCACAGAGCATTCTAAAGCTTTTAAACTGTTTTAAATGTGATACACTTTCAGGATTTTTAAGTTAACTTGTACATTTTACATGCATATTTAAAAGTGATTTTTACATTTTCCTCATTTGTGTTACTGTCTTTGTTTGTTTTTGTCCATTGTTGTAGTGAACTTCTGGATTTCTGATATATATCTATTATTAAAGCCTAGATGATGATGATGAACTGGATTCTTTTAATGAGTTAAAGAAAGGGGAAACAGAAGAAGAATTAATTGAAGATGATCATAGAGATGGTGCCTCCAAAATAATAAAGCAGTCCTTCAAAGAAACAGAAAAAGGTAAGAGAAATATTCATAAATAGTGATTTGATGTATAGGGAAAACCATGCTTACCTCACAGTAGTAACTGCTCCTCAGAAGTCTGTATATTTTTGTATCCAGAGTTTTTATAAACCTTACTATACTTACTTAGCATTAAATTAAAGGAGAAGGGAGATAAAGATAAACATACTATTTTCTGGTTCTGCCCTCCCATCTCAAAACCTGTCCAAATAAGTTCATGATTAATTGAACTTTTGTGATGCCTTTAGTTCTTTTTCATGTTTCCTTTTATGGAAAGGGCTTCTGAGAATTGCTAAGGCTGGCTTCTCTGCTGCTCAGGAGCAGGGCCTCTCTGTCTACCTGAATGTTTCCCATGGTTCTCTCAGGATTTCAGGGAAAGTGGTTTCTGTTCATTGCCCTTTGGCTGCAAGAGTTGGAGCACACTGTTGAAGCACTGGGCCCATACTGTCTGCATTTCTTTTGCTTTCCTTGTCCTCCACCATCCCCTTGGTCTCAGCATCTGAAGATGATAAAATGTGACTCAGCCTGTACTTGTTTTTCCCATTAGGTGGCTAGTTTTTCTACTGAAAATGTAAGAGAAGTTTATTTTAAAAAGTTGAGTGCATTTGAAAGTTGACAAAAGCACTCAGGGAGGCAGATGCAGGTGGATTGCTGTGAGTTGGAGGCCAGCCTGGTCTACAAAGTGAGTCCAGGACAGCCAAGGCTACACAGAGAAAACCCTGTCTCAAACAACAGCAAAAATAACAACAACAGCCCCCCCAAACAACAACAAAAAGAAAGTTGACAATATATATAGATATTGTGCCCAGGCTGGGAATTGATCAGTTAGGTGCCTAGACAGACTTTTTACTCATTTGCTTATCTCAGTAATGAAACTTTTTGTTTTTCGAAAAATTTATTTTATAACATTTTTTTGTTTTCAGTTGCATTCTCACTCGGTAGCTCAGACTGACCTTGAACTTTCGGTGCCTTTACCTCAGTCAGTTGCTGGGATTATGGGTATATGCCACCTGCCTGAAAAATAAATTAGTTGTTTTTGTTTTGAGAAAGAGTCTCTCTCTGTGTAGTTTTGGCTGTCCTGGAGCTCACTTTGTAGACCAGGCTGGCCTCAAACTTACAGAGATCTTCCTGCCTCTGGCTCCCGAGTGTAAATTAGTATTTTTTATTTTGGTTGTTCTGTCTCTCTAAGATGAGGGAATATAATGAAAGACTTTTGATTTCCCAAGGCCACTGTGACAGAGAATTTTGTTTTCTAATGTTTGAGTTTCATTAATTATGTATGAGTTTTTATTGGCATATATTCTTTATGGTACTGGGTTTTATAGGAAACTTTCATACAACTATAGAATGTACTTAGAGCATATTCTCCTCATTTTTGCCCCTCTTAATTCCTGTTAATCTCTTTTGTTTCCAGAAAGGTTGCTTCTCTCTCCATGCTATAGCTATATACATGGCTTTATGTGTCTATTTTTATTTTCTTGTTTTGAGACAAGGCCTCTTTATGTAGCCTTGGCTGTCCTAAAACTTTTATAGACCAGGCTGGTCTTACAGAAATCTGCCTGCTTCTACCTTCCATGTGCTGGTACTAAAGATGCCTGCCACCATGCCTAACTTTTGTATCTATTTTTATTATTGGTTTTTCAATAATAAGACAGGGTTTCACTGTGGCTATAGCCATGGCTGTCTTGGAATTCACTCTGTAGACCAGGATTGCCTCGAATTTAGAGATCTGTCTCCCTCTAAAGACATGTTACACCACTGACTAGTGTGTCTTTCTTATTTTTTAAGTGTATGTGTATATGTGTGTCTTTGTGTGTGTGTGTGTGTGTGCGTGTGTGTGCACGCGTGTGTGCGCCATCAGAGGCCAGAGGATGATGCCAGAGCTGTAGTTACAGGTGTTTGGCAGTAGGGTGCCATGTGCATTCTGGGAGCTAAACTCTGGTCCTCTGAGAGCAACAAGAATTCTCAACTCTTTGTCCACCCTTCCAGCCTTGAGTTTATGCATCCATATAAAAATCTATAAAATGTAAATATGAGAAAACATGCCACATTTGTTTTTGAGATTGACTTAATTCACTTAATATGATAACCTCCAGTTGAATTTATCTTTCTACAAATAACATAATTTTGTTCTTTATAGCTGAATAAAATCCTGTGTGTGTGTTCATGTGTGTGGTGTATCACAATTTTTAAAGTTATTTTTTTGTTGATGGAAAACTAGTTGTTTGTGTCACTTGGGTCTTGTGCATAGTGCCGCAGCAAACGTGTACACAGTATCTGTGTGGCGCATTGCCTTAGAGTCCTTCACCAGAAGCCGTTGACTGTTGTGTGGTAGATACATTTTTAGTCCATTGAAGAGTCTAAACTGATTTTCTTAGAAACTGGTCTAGTTCCTTTTTTACAAGCAGTATATATGAGGGTTTACTTTTTTTTAAATTTATGTGTGTGAATGTTTTACATGTATGGATGTATGTGCTTCATGTGTGTGCATGGTGCTTGTGGAAGAGAGCCTCAGAAGAGGGCATTGGATCTCTGGAACTAGAAGTTTGGATGCTTGTAGCTCATGGTCATCTGAAGCTGGATCCACTGCAAGAGCAGCATGTTCTCAGCTGAGCCATCTCTCTAGCCCCAAGGGTTTGCTGGTGTATATAATATTGGTAGGGGTTAGAAGCAAGTGAAATGTATCCACTACTGTTCAGACTGTTTAATCACTTTGGAAAATAATTCGTCATCATTAGTAAAGTTGAACTTGTACATAAATCCTAAAAGCCAGCAAAATTTTGAGATCTCTCTATGTATCTCCTGGAGACATTACTGACCATGAGGGACAAGAGGCAGAGGTATGACTATGTAAAATCTACATAACCAAAACACCCTAAGTACATGTCTGGGAGAATGTTGTCATATATTTATAAAATAGGATAACCCGCCATTCTGCAGGCAGCATGGGTAGATTTTAGAGAGCATGTTTAGAGGAAGGGGTTATAGAAATTGTGTAACACAAAGCCTAAAATAAACAAAGCAGGCTTTTGCAAAGTTGGCAGAGGAAACTGAAAAGTAAAGGCAATGATTAGCACTATAAATTGAGTTGGTGGCTAATTTTGTTTTAAGGTCTAGAGGGAAACATGATTAGAGTTTGTGAGGTAACATTCCATGTCTTGGCCTGGGCTAGTTAATTCATAGAAAGTCTTTATCCACATGTTAAGTTTGAAACAATCTTAGATTTACCAGAAACGTTGCACAAAGTACAGACAATTCATTTATACACTTTATCCAAATTTTATGTTACATTTTGCTTTTTTTTTTGCTATGTCATTCTTTCTAAATTTTTAACAATACTGTAATTTTTATTTAAAGTAACTCTTTCTGAAGACTCTCTGTCTAATAAAATTCAAAACTTTTGCAGATGCCCTGCTGACTAATATGGCCTCACCAGGACTTCAGACTGAATGTTGCAATGATTCCATTGACTCTCCTTTGAAACATGTCATTTATCCAAAATCCAAAGTGTCAAAGAAGCAGGGTTTGCTTCCACACCAGATAAATCAAATATATGATGAATTATTTCATATATATATGAAACTACAGGTAAAGGCCAAATGTTGAATTGAGAATTCAGAAATATTTGTGTTTTAAGATTATTGCAAAACTTCAGTATAAGGACTTTGATTGGAATTGTACATAAACAGGTCAAGGCAGGTCAGAAGGGGTAGATTTACTTTTAGGAACTGTTAAATAGGAAATGTGGTGGCTGAGAGAAAAGTCGGTGGTGGTAGTTTGCTGGTAATGTTTTAGATTTTAGACTGTCTTATGTTTATTTTCAACCCAGCTGATCCTTAAGCTATAAAACAAAACGTGCTGATATAAAATGTGTTATTTGAAGACATTTTAAGTTCATTGTTATAAATACCTATGTATAAGAGGTCCTTTGTCAAAATTCAACTCTGAATGTAGCTATTTATGTTATCTTTGGGGTTTATATCGACAGGGTATGTATATGTGCTTACCAAGTGTCTAGATGGAGAAGAAAACATGAGTTTATTTAGTGTAGTTTGTGTAATTCTTTCCCTTGGAAGTAATCATACATAACCATGAAGTAGCTAAAACATTTTATTTAGTTAACTGGTTTTTAAATAACAGTGTCTCATCTTGTCAAAATAATTGAAACTATGGTTACTATGGCATTTAAAAACAATTATTTTTAGCCTAAATCACCCAAAAATATTTTGAGAAAGACTGAGTCTGGTCCTTAACTGGAGGTAGAATTTAGAAAAGAGAGCAGTGAGAATGACATTCTGGGTACAAAGACATTGGCCAGGTGAGATGGCACACACATTAGTCTCTGGAAACAGAGGCAAGTAGATTTCTTTCTGTGAGTCAAAACCAGCCTGGTCTACACAGTGAGTTTCAGGACGGCTAGGACTACATAGTGGGACCCTCAAAAGAACTATGATGGTGTTCATGGCCCATGCTGCATCAGAGGGCCATGTTGATGTCTGTGGTCTGTACTTCCACCGGGCACCATGCTGAGGGTGAAGACCATTTGGATGTCTGTGGTCTGTGTTGTCACCAAATGCCATGTGGAGTCCATGATCTGTGCTCCCGCTCACTGTAAATGGCAAGGAATCTTCTTCTGCAGTGCTACTGATGACTGCAGACTCACAGTCTTGAGAAAAAGGGACATAGAAGGCTTCTGTGACAACCTCTACCTTTATCCCATCTTCCCCCTCCCCCCAAATAACAGCTTAGACAGAATCATTGAAGAAAACCCTTAAAAATTAAGACAAGGGGATGAACAGTGGTGGTGCATGGCTTTAGTCTCAGCACTCAGAAGGCAGAGACAGGAAGATCTCTGAGTCTGAGGCCAGCCTGGTCCACAGAGTGAGTTCCAGGACAGCCAAGGTTACATAGAGAAAAATCCTGTTCCAAAAAATAAAACAAAACAAAAACAAAATTGTGAATGGATGCTGGTGTGTAGTTCTCCCCAGTTGATGGCTTTTGCTGGGGTTAACAGGCAAGGAAAGACTCAGTTTTCTGTAAGGGGCTGGCCACAGGGAGTTTGACCATGCTCCAGTGAGTATATAGATACCACAAATCTCCCTCCTCCTGCTTCTGCTTCTGCTTCTGCTTTTGCTTCTTCTTTGTTTCTTTTGCTACTGCTCCTCCTCTTCTGCTTCTCCTCCATCTTCTTTCTTTCACTTTGGGGGAGGAGGTCAGAGGGTTGGCAGGGAGACCTGGAAGGATGGGGAAGTGAGTGATTTCGGTACTTGATGTGAAATTCCCAAATAATCTATAAAAACATTATGTTGAGAAAAAAAAAAAAGAAAGAACAAAGGTGGTATTTATAAGAGGAGATTCTTAGGTTGTGAATTAATCAGACCATGTAACAAAACAGAAAACTCATGCGGGCTATCTTACAAGATTTTAATCTAAGGAGTGAAAATAAAACATCATGTTTTGGGAAGTGCCATGTAGGGTAAAAGAAAAACTATAAAGATGTATCAGCCAACAATACAAAGTAAAAACAATGAAGTTAATGTGATTAATGTTGGCTTTATTTACCTCTAGTTTTATTTGCTTTTAAAATATATTCCGTAGTGTTAGAGTTGTCATTAAACATATAGATTTTTGTGACATGTGACTTTATCCATTTAATAAATATTTTAGTAATATGGTTATTCATATGTTCAGTGCTGTGTATCTATGCAAGTGAATAAAATATCCAGGATCCTGCTACATGTATCTTATTAAAAGCAAATAATGAATAAAATATCCAGGGTCCTGCTATACATGTAGCTTATTAAAAGCAAATAATGAATAACCATGTTAATATAGATATATTACATACATATATATATATACATATATAATTTTTAGACAGAATCTTATTAGTAGCCCAAGCTGCCCTTGAACTCACTATGTAGTTGAGCCATCTTTGAATTCTCCATCCTCCTGTCCCAGCTGATGTGCTAGAGAAGCTGGAGCACAAATTTGTACCACCAAGCCAGGCAAAATTTATAACTTTAAATGGAAGAATAACAGAGGTATATCATGGATATCTGATTATGGGAAAATGATAAGTCAGGTTAAGTTTTGCTGACATTTAAGTTAAATCCCAAATTTAACGCTAATTAGTAAGAGGGATGCATTCTAGATAGTATAAAAAGCTCTTGATTTAAGAAAATAATAAACATCCGATGATTTTTAAAGCAGGAAAGCTACATAAGCTACTGTGCTCATATGAACTAATTGGTGGGGGTTGTAGGAGTAGAATTTGGGAGACTAGATAGGATTCTACTGTAGGTCACTGGATGAGAGAGAGACGGGTGACATGGAGTGGACTGGTGGCAGGGAACGGAGCTGCAGAGAGTAGAGACTTTAGTGTGGAGGTGGACTTGGTGTGCTGGTTTGGATGAAGCATGCAGGAGGTGTGAGGAGCCCTAACTTAGTTCTTACCTTTCTGGTCTGTGCAGTATGGAAGAAAGTGGATTTCAGGAAGGAGAAGATGTCACTGGAAAGGGTGGGTTTGGGTTGCTTTGGCAGTTAAATGTATCAGCCCGATAGTCTCATCATTAATCTTGGGTAAAACCTAATTTGGGAGTCATCTATTCAAGTGAGTATTCCATCTCTGACAAAGTACTCAAAACAATCAACTTAGGAGCCAAATGCATGTCCCATGTAGTGATGTATGCCTGGAGTCCTAGCTGCTGGGAAGGTTAGGGTCACTTGAGCCCCCCACCCCCATTGAGAGTATTCTGGGAAAGATAGGAAGATCTGATTTCAATGAAGAATAATTAAAAATGGTTTGCTTTGATTGTTGCTTTGGAGGTTATGATCTATGAATGTTCTGTTTGCTTTCTATTGCTGTGATAAAGCACTGAGACCAAAAACAACTTGGGGAAGAAAGGGTTTATATGGCTTATACATCCAGATCACCGTCTATCATGAAGAGGAGTCAGGGCAGAAACTCAAGACAGGAACCAAAGCAGAGGCAAGAGAGCAACACGGGTTACTGGCTTGCTCTCCATGGCTTGCTCAACTTGCTTTCTTATACAATCCAGGACCATCTGCTCAAGAGTGGCACTGCTCTTAGTGGGCTGGGTCCTCCCACGAAATCAATCATTAATCAAGAAAATGCCCCCACAGACATGCCTAAAAAGACATGATTTGGATGTATAAGCTAAATAAACCGTTTCTTCCCCAAGTTGTTTTTGGTCTCAGTGCTTTATCACAGCAATAGAAAACAAATAGAACATTCATAGATCATAACCTCCAAAGCTAAAATCAAAGCAAACCGTCTTTAATCTCCATCAGTGTGATAGAGATTTTTTCTCAATTGCATGTCCCTCTTCCCAGATATAAAATTAAATAAAATTGACAAAACTAACCAGTACAGTGACTGTTTTGGATCTGTGATAAAAGCACTGACAGAACAAACTTACTTCATGGCCATGAAGCAAAGGAGAAAGACCAGGGTTCTGTAATGTGCTTCCAGAGTGTGGTCTGATGACCTAAAGACCTTCCAGAAACAGCTACTTCTAAAAGGTTTCAGCACCTTCCCTTAGTACCACTGTGGGGACCAAAGATACATTGGACTTTGAGATGTGTCCAACTCACAGACCACAGGCTATAAAAGCAGTTATTTTGCCCAACCCATGATGTTGCCATTACTGAAGCTCGTGCTTGAGAACTGCAGCTGAGTTATAAGACTAGACAAAACATCATAAACATTTCATGTTTTGTAAGTTTACAATTTTTTTATTTTTATTTTTTATAAGTTTACAGTTTTATATTGGGTCATATTCATATATGGGCCATGAGTTGGGCACGCCTAATTCTCAGCTGTAATATCTAAATGTGGGTTAGTATCTTTTTTAAATTTATAATTACCAATTTTATTTATTTCTTTATTTAATTTTTTAAAAAATATTAATTACAATTTATTCACTTTGTATCCCAGCTATAGCCCTTTCTCTCATTCCCTCCCACTCCCACTCTTCCTCCCTCATCTCCTCCCATGCCCCTCCCAAGTCCTCTGATAGGGGAGGTCCTCCTCCCCTTCCCTCTGACCCTAGTCTATCAGGTCTTATCAGGACTGGCTGCATTGTCTTCCTCTGTGGCCTGGTAAGGCTGCTCCCCCAACAGGGGGAGGTGATCAAAGAGCCAGCCACTGAGTTCATGTCAGAGACAGTCCCTGTTTCCATTAATAGAGAACCCTCTTGGACACTGAGCTTCTATGGGCTACATTTGTGCAGAGGTCCTGGGTTATCTCCATGCAGGGTCCTTGGTTGGAGTACCAGTCTCAGAAAAGCCCCCTGGGCTCAGATTTTTTTTATTCTATTGCTCTACATGAATTAGAAACAAAGAAAACAATTCAAAGAATCCATGAGACCAAGAGCTGGTTCTTTGAGAAAACCAACAAGATAGACAAGCCCTTAGCCAAACCAACTAAAAGGCAGAGAGAAACTATCCTAATCAGCAAAATTAGAGACCAAAGGGGGGATGTAACAACAGACACCGAGGAAATCCAAATAATCATTAGGTCCTACTATAAAAGCCTATATGCCACAAAATTTGAAAATCTAAATGAAATGGACAATTTTCTTGATAATTGATAATAATCAAGATCAGGTAAATAGATTGAATAGTCCTATATCCCCCAAGGAAATAGAAGCAGTCATCAAAAGTCTACCTTCCAAAAAAAGCCCAGGGCCATATGGTCTCCGTGCAGAATTCTACCATATCTTCAAAGAAGACCTAACTTCATTTCTCTTCAAACTATTCCACAAAATAGAAACAGAAGGAACATTACCAAACTCATTCTGTGAAGCCACAGTCACGTTGACACCTAAACTGCACAAAGACCCAACAAAAAAAGGACTTCAGACCTATCTTTCTTATGAACATTGATGCAAAAATGCTCAATAAAATACTTGCAAACCAAATCCAAGAACACATAAAAGATATCATCCACCATGACCAAGTAGATTTCATCCCAGGCATGGGTTAGGATCTTAAGTTGTCATCAGTAGTTAAGATCTAAAGAGATGGTAGGCTGTGTAGTGACGGTGATAGCCTGATGATATCTTGGATTAGGATAAGGATCTCAAGGGTTACAGAGAATTGAATAAACCATAGAGATATTTAAGAGGTGGGTCACATCAATGGTACTGAGATTATTTGATTTGGGATTATGTAATAAAGTTTAGTCAAGGGAAAATTTTATGTTTTTTTATTTTTTTGGGTAGTTGAATAAACCAGCTTTTTGCTGAGCTTAAAAATGCATTTTGAATCCATAACTCATTAATTTTAATGTGTTATTATCTTAATATATGCATGGAGTTGTATACAGTACCAACCAATTTAAAAATACTTCATCATCACCAAAAGACAACCATTAACCTACTTTCTGCCTCTCTAGACTTGTACATTCTGGATATTTTACACATGATGTCCTATAGTATGTAGTAATTTGTGACTGGCTCCTTTCACTTAGCATATTATTAAAGTACATTCTTATTGTATCATGTATAAGTACATGCTTTTTATTCCTAAATATTACTCTATTACATATCAGATTCTCTTTCTTTATTCATTAATTGGACATTTGGGTTGTGTCCTAGTTTCATTTCTGCTGCTGTGATAAAATACTCTGGCAAAAATCAACACAGAGGAGAGAGTGGTTTATTGGTTTACAATCCCAGACTGCAGTCCACAACAGCAGGGAAGTCAAGGCAGCAGGAACTTTAAAGCAGATAGTTATATCCATAGTCAAGAGCAGATGAAATGTATGTTACTCTCTAGCTTTTTGTTCTGTCTTGCATAGGGCAGGACTCCCTGCCAAGGGAATGGTTCTGCCCACAATGGCTGGACAAGCCAGTCCCCCATAGGAATGCACACAGGCCAGCCTGATCTAGGTAATTCCTTACTAAAACACTCTTCCAGGTAATTCTTGTTTGTGTCAAGTTCACAGTTAAAACTGACTAGTTATAGGTTGTTAATACTCTTAGCTCTTGTGATGTTGCTGTCAGCATTTGTGTTTAAGTTTTATATGAATATGTTTTATATGAATATATGCTTTCATTACTCTTGGAATGCTAGGGTCAGATGGTAACTACATTTAACATTTTTGAGGAACTACCAGACTGTGTTCCAAAGCGAGCACACCATTTTACATTGGCAAAAACCATTTGATTAAAGCAGTGTCAGTGGATTAAAACAAAATTTTTCATAATTTGTGAACTAATTAGGAAAAAAACACTTAAATTGGTATTTTGATAGAGTGAAACTTCAGCACAGCAGAAATTTGCTGAGGAACTTAAAAAACGGGAACGGTTTTTAGCGGAACGAGAACAGCTGCTTTTCAAACATGAAACTGCCTTGAGTAAAATTAAAGGTGTTGAAGAAGAGGTTCTGACAAGATTCCGAATTCTAAAGGAGGTAATTATACTTTGATTACAGAGTAATGTTCCTTTCTCTTAGCTTCATTATTACCATTTTGCCATATTTGTTTATTTCACCTTTTTCCTGTTTGCACCTTCTTTTCTTTTTTATCGGAAATATTTTTTTTCATACAATATATTCTGATCACTGTTTCCCTTCCCTCCTCTCACAGATCCTTCCTACCTCCCCACTTATCCAACTCCATGCCTTTTTTCTTTCTTTCTTTAGTAAATAACAGGCATACAAAAGAAAACAGAAAGCAAAGAAAAAGCACACACACACACACACACACACACAAATACACATGCACACACACAAAACCCATAAAAAACAAAATCACAAACCAGAAATGAAAATATATAAGTAAAAAATGTCCAAGCAAAGTATTATGAGACAAACTGAAACAAAGAAATCCAGAAATAGCATTGAGTTTGTTTTGTGTGCTGCTGAGCCTGGAGCCTGCTTCTAAGTGTGGTTTGTACATGTGGTGAGACTTCACTGGAGGAAACCATGTTTTCTCTTTTTGGCTGGTTGACAATTGAAAATAGCTTCTGGATTAAGGATTGGTGCTTGTGTCCACTTATCCTCTCAGTGTTGGGACCCCATCTAGTTTGGACCTATGCAGGCCCTGTACATGCTGTCATGGACTCTGTAAAGTTCATTTGTGTGGCAATCTTGTGTCTGGAAGGCACCGTTTTCTTGGTGTTTTCCATCCCCACTGGCTCTTATGATCTTTGTACTTCCTCTTCAGCATAGTGAAAGGTTTGATTAAGACATCCTATTTAGGAATGACTGTTCCAAGGTCTCTCACTCTTGGCATATTGTGGTGCTCATTAGTTGCTATCTCCTGCAGAAGGAAACTTCTCTCTCTAATGATGGCTGAGCAAGACCCTGATCTATGAGTATAGCAGAATGTCATTAGGAGTTATTTTATCACTATGTCTCTTTAGCAGAATAATAATTTTCAGTTTTCCACAAGGTCCATGGCCTATCTAGTACCAGGTTCTTGGCCATCTGAGCAGTGTCAGGCATGAGTTGCCCTTCTTAGAGTAGACCTTAAGTCCAATCAGATAGTGGTTGCTTTCTCCCACAACTTTTGTATTAAGTTAATGTATCATGCAGGTAGACCACCTTTGTGGATTGAAGGGTTTGTGTTTACCTTTCCCTTCTGGTAGCATGCAAAGAAGACTGGGAAGACTACTCAGTAGGGTGAAGGTTCTAGTTAGGCACCAGCTCAACTTCTCTGTGTTCAGTGGGATTTGTAGGTGTTGTCAGCAATAGAATCTTACCATCACTTTGTGGAGAACAATCATCTGAGTTGTTTCAGGGTCAACAATTCAATAGGTGCAAAAACAATTTTTGGCACTGGTGGTTTCACTTGCTGGCGAGAGATATCTAGTTGGGGCATTGTTTTCTTTGTTATTTGGTGATTTTATTCATATATATATATATATATATTTTAAAGAAGCTTCTATAGTAGTAGGTTTTCATATGACCCCTCAAATGGCCCTTAGTGTTAGCTGTCTCTCTGTGTCCCCTTCCTTACCCTTTCCTTCCCTCACTCTCTCCATTTATTCCTCCCATTTCAACCCCCCCCATTCCTGTCTCTCCTTAACTATAGTCTGTTTCCCCTTCCTCGGGAGTTATTTTCCTTCCCCTTAGTCTCTTAACTAACTCTGTGGTTATACAGATTGTAACATTGCCTACTGAAGCAATCATCCACATATAAGAGAATACATACCATATTTGTCTTTTTGGGTCTGGGTACCTTACTCAATGATTTTTCTGGCTCTATCAATTTTCCTGTGAATTTCACTTTCCTTTAACAGCTGAGAAATAAGTATGTAAATGCACTACATTTTCATTATCCATTCATCTGCTAATGGTCATCTACACTATTAGAATAGAGCAGCAATGACCATCATTAAGTGGGTAAATGGCTCCTTTATATCACATCCTAACCTGCATGAGCTATTCATTTTATTGATCTTGGCAATTCTGACTTGTGTAAGATGAATCTCAAAGTAGTTTCTATTTGCATTCTGTTGATGACTAAGAATGTTGAACATTAGCCACATGTGGTGGCATATGCCTGTAATTCCAGCACGCAGGGAGGCAGAGGCAGACGATCTCTGTGAGTTCAAGGCAAGCCTGGTCTACAAAGCAAATCTAGGACAGCTAGGGCTAAAACAGAGAAACTGTATCTAAAAAAAAAAAAAGGTTGTTGAGCATTACTTTGTCTTTCATCTTTTGAAAACACTGTTTGTCCTGTACTCCATTTTTAATTGGGTCATGATGTCCAGTTTTTAAAAAAATATTAGTTTTCTATCAGATGACTAAATAATGATTAATTTTCCCATTCTGTAGCCTGCCAGTTTGTCCAAATGCTGGTGTCTTTTGCTTTGTTGTTTTGTTCATAAAAGCTTTGCAGTTTCATGAGGTCCTGTTGGTTAATTGTTGTACTTAGTGTGTGTGTGTTGTCTTTGTCCTGGTCAGGAAGTTTTTCTTGTGCCCATGAGTTCAAGATTATTCCCCACTTTTTCTTTTGTCAGATTCAGTTTATCTGGTCATATGGTGAACTTCTTGATCCATTTGGAATTGAGTTTTGTACAGCTCTATTTTTATTTTTCATGTAGCTGTATGATTTGACCAACAATATTTGTTGAATATGCTGTCTTTTTTTTTTCCATTATGTATTTGTTAAGAAATCAGGTACCAATAGGTACGTGGACTTATGTCTGGGTCTTCGATTCTATTACATTGATCAGTGTGGTGTTTTTTTTTTTTAATGCTATCACTGTGTTGTGTTTATTATGATAGCTTTATAATATAACTTGAAGTCAGGTTTGGTGATGCCTCCAGCAGTATTCTTTATTATTCAAAAATTGTTTTAGTTATTCTGTTTTATTTGTATGTGTGTTTTCATAAGAAGATGACTTTTTTTTTCTTCAATTTCTGTTAAAGAATTGTGTTGGAATTTTGGTGGTAATTGCATTTAATCTTTAGATTGCTCTTGGTAGGATGGCCATTTTCACAATATTTAACCTACTTATCCATGAGCATGGGAGATCTTTTCATCCTCTGATATATTCTTTATTTCTTTATTGCCTTAAGTTGTTTATTATACAAGCCTTTCACTTAGAGTTGCTCATATGTGTGTGCATACATATATATAAATATATATATGTTTACACACACCCATACACACATATGTTACCTATGCTTAAATACATTTCACCTGTACTTAAATACATTGATTAGAGTTTTTGTGATGGAAGAATTTCAGTTTTTTAAATTAGTTTATGATTAATAGCATTTGATTTATTATTTTTGTGGTAATTTAACTTATAGCTTTAGTCATGTTAGTGCTCATTAATATGGGACTCTTAGCTGTTGCTTAGATCAGATTCCTCTCTCTTCTAGCAACACAGTACAGAAGTTGAACACTTAATGGAAGCTCTGAAGGAAAAGAATAAAGAGAGCAAGAGAATGAAGTCCTCCTTTGATACCCTAAGAGAGCTGAATGATAACTTAAGAAAACAGGTAAGACCTATTCCATATGTATTAGATGTTAAGATTATATTTAAGAAATTTAAGTGAGTCTTAAAACATTTCAGCTAGAAAGAATCAATTGCATTTGTTAGCTTTATTATAAGATTCTTGTAGACATAAATATTTACATTCTTGTTTCATCTTTATTACACTGTGGTGGCAAGTATCTGGATTTTGCTCATGGGTTCCTTTTTTTCTTTTCTTTTCTTTATTCCTTTTCTTTCTTTTGTTTTTGTTTTCTCCAAACAGCATTTCTCAGTGTAGTTTTGACTGTCCTTGAAATCACCCTGTAGACCAGGCTGGCCTTGAACTCACAAAGGTCTATCTGCCTTTGCCTCCCAAGTGCTAGAATTAAAGGCATGTGCTGCCACCACCCTTACTTCATCTTTTTCATCTAGCTGATTTATTTGGCAATCTGAAAAAAATTAAAACTGAAAGAGCTTTACTAGATTAACAGCAAGCACTGGGATTAGAGAGATGACTCAGTTGTTATGAGCCCTGACTACTCTTCCAGAGGACAGGGGTCATCTCCCAGTACCCACATGGCAGCTCACATTTGTCCGAAACTCCAGTTCTAGGGGATCGGATGCCCTGTTCTGGCCTCCACAAGCACTGCATGTATGTGTGCACAGACATGCATGCAGGCGAAACACCCATGCTCATTTTATTTTTAAAGCAAGCATAAGAAAAATCTTTGTAATTTGAGAATGAATCAACTTTCTCTTTTTATGCAGGCTAGAACCCAAGCTCTCAGATAGCGCCACCCTGTTTTAGGGTAGGTCTTCCAACATCACTTAATTAATAAAGTGGGATTATCTTAATTAATCAAGATAATGCATCTGAGGTGTGCCAGAAACCTAACCTAATTTAATTCCTTCTGAGCCTGCCTTGTGAACAATTACAGACTCTGTCTTATTATTGACAGTCAACACTAGCCTTCATATGAATTTTACAAATTTTTCATAAAATATAAAGTTTCCTAGATTCTGTTAGAGTTTAAGAGTGAAATGGGAATTTTTGGCTGTTTTGTTAGGTATCTGGTAAGATTAGATCATACATTGAGAAATCCTTAGTATTAAAATAGTTTAAAATTTTAATTGAAATTTGTAAGTTTTCCTTTCCTTAGCTAAATGAAGTAAGTGAAGAAAACAGGAAGATGGAAATTCAGGCTAAAAGGGTTCAAGCTCGTTTAGATAACTTACAGGTAAGTTGCCTGCTTTTCTCTCATTAGTTTTTGTTTTTATAATTTTTTTAGTATGTATGTGTGTATCTGAGTGAGTGTATACCCTATATGTGCAGTTGCTCAGAGTCCAGAAGAGTGTATTGGAGCCCCTGGAACTGGAATTATAGGCTGCTGTGTGCTATCCAGCTGATGTCTGTTCCTCTGGCAGAGGAGTGGCTCTCTAGTCCTTGTCATGATTTTTAAATTAATCATTTTATGTATAAGTGTTTTGACTGCATGTATGTCTGTGTACCACATGCATTCTTGGTGCCCTCAGAAGAGGGCATTGGATCCCCTGGAACTGGAGTTAAAGTGGGGTTACAGATGGGTGCTGTGCACTGAACTCAGGGCTTCTGAAAGAGCAGCCAGAGCTCTTAACGACAGAGCCATCTCTCTAAGCCCTTCTTGAATTTTAAATGGTTTGCTTGCTTTTTATAAGATTGGAAGCTAATCAGGAAGGAGGACTCTGGCTAAGATGCTCAATCCCCATTCAGAAAGGCAAAGAGGATGGACATTGCAGGAGGGAGAAAACAGGGAAGAAGACAGGAGCCTACCACAGAGGGCCTCTGAAAGGCTCTACCCTGCAGGGTATCGAGGCAGATGTTGAGATTCATAGCCAAACATTGGGTAGAATTCAGGGAATCCTATGAAAGAAGTGGGAGATAGTAAGTCCTGGAGAGGACAGGAGCTCCACAAGTCGAGCAACAGATCCAAAAAGTCTGGGTACAGGGGTCCAGCCAAGGACCACTCATGGAGATGGCCTGGAACCCCTGCACAGAGGTAGCCCATGGCAGTTCAGTGTCCAAGTGGGTTCCATAGTAATGGGGACAGGGATTGTCTCTGACAGGAACTGATTGGCCTGCTCTTTGATCATCTCCCCCTGTGGGGAGAGCAGCCTTACCAGGCCACAGAAAAAGACAATGCAGCCACTCCTGATGAGACCTGATAGACTAGGATCAGAGGGAAGGGGAGGAGGACCTCCCTTATCAGTGGACTGAGAGAGGGACACGGGTGGGGAAGAGGGAGGGTGGGATTGGTAGGGGAGGAGGGAGGGAGGTACAGGGGAATACAAAGTGAATAAAATGTAATTAATAAAAATAAAAATAATTAAATAATAAAAAAGTAATTTAAAGCATAAAAAAGATTGCTCCTTATTCCATGACTTTGTGTTGCAGAGGAAGTATGAGTTTATGACAGTACAGAGACTGAAAGGATATTCCCATGCTGCTCATGAAATGAAAAGTTTAAAACAAGAAAAAGCACCAGTTTCAAAACCTTTCAAGGTATGATATGATTAAAATTCCTCTAATGAGCCAAGAAATGTTTTTATCTTTTAATCATTTTTCTATTTTAAGCAAACTATATTTTTTGTTTTGAAAGAACTAATCTTAATTATTCTACAGAGAAATATCTGTGTAATTATATATAAAAAAGAATATATATACATATATATAATTATATATGTATATATATTCTTTTTCCTCCAAAAACAAAGTAACCTTTAAGGTTACTTGTTGTTAATTTATTTTCTTATCAAAGCCACACCCTGGCTCTGTTAGCTTTTTATCAACAGATTTTAGTTCACAGTTTCAGTGATTTCAGCCATGGTCATTTGGCTCCCTGTTTTGTGGGCTGTTAGGTTTTTTTTTGTTTTTGTTTTTGTTTTTGTTTTTGTTTTTGTTAGCTTTACACAGCTTTCCAGAGTCATCTGGAAAAGGGAATCTTAATAGGGGGTTTTCCTTATCAGATTGCCTGTAGGCAAGTCTGTGGCATTTTCTTGATGGTTCATTGATGTCTACTCTATTGTTGATAAAAAGCTAACACCAAAGCTAACAAAAAAGAATTCTGTGGACATGTTTTTATTCTTCACTATTTACTAGAACCAGAATTTCTAAGTTACAAGGTAGATGTGTATTTTTTAAAACTGTCAATTTTCCAAAGTGATTGTAACATTTTATAATTCTAGCAATGTATGAAAGTTCTATTTACTTGACAAACTTGCCAACATTTAGTAATTAATCTTTTCCAAAACTTGAACCTTATAATACATGTATGATAGTACTTACCATGGACTTTGTTTCAATATGTTTTGTAGTTCTTCTTGTAAATTGGAAAAAGGTGGACGTTTTATACCCAGGTACTGACTTGGAGAGATGGCTCAGTGCTTAAGAGCACTGGCTACCTTTCCAGAGGACTTGGGTTCAATTTTCAACTTTCTGAAATTCCAGTTTCAGGGAATCCAGTGCTTTCTGGCCTCTGAAGACATTGAACACACATGGTTTGTAGATATAGATGCAGGTTTAACACTTATATACATAAAAAAAAAGTCAAAAATATATCCAGGGGCTCAGGATTATCGAGGTTTCATCTAAAGGTAGTTAGTTTCTACTTGAAGAAAGAAAATGAGGTTTAAAAGTATTCTTGCAGGGCAGTGAGGTGGCTCAGTAGGCAAATGTTGCTGCCACATGAGACTGACATCTTGAGTGATTCCCAGTACCCACTGTAGATGGAGAGAACTGACTTCCCAAAGTCTCTGTTCTCTGACCTCTGCACAAGCATACACTCAATCATACATGCATGCATTATATACGCACAATAAATATTCTTCTTTTAAAAAACATGGTACTTATTTATCCACCATTTGTTTTCACTTGTCTGATTTTTGTCCTTGTGACTGCATACTGCTGTATACTTATTACATCACATTTTTCTATCTATGTCTTTGTCTTCTCCCTTTGAGGCAGGAGCTCACTATTTAGCCCAGTTTCAGCTGCAATTTACATCAGTCCTTCACCTCCACTTGATATCATGTGGGTATCGCAGGAATGAATCCCTGCACCCGGCTTCACTTCGTATGTTTTGTTTTATTTATTTTGCAGCAGGGTCACATGTAGCCTAGTGTGACCTCAAGCTTACCCTGTAGCTGAAGATGACCTTAAACTTGTGATCTTCCTGCCTTCACCTCCTGAAAAGACAAATGTCCAATTGAGCTGCATCCCAAGCCGTGGCTTTACATGTTTAAAAAAAATAAATCTAGCATACTTTCCTATTTAATGATGAATTATTATGAAGAACAGTGAATTAAATTGACCAGAATTATATCTTTTAAAATGATTTATTTATTTATTATGTATATAGTGTTCTGCCTGCATGTGTGTCTGTATGCCAGAAGAGGGCATCAGATCTCATTATAGATGGTTGTGAGCCACCATGTGGTTACTGGGAATTGAACTCAGGGCCTTTGGAAGAACAACCAGTGTTGTTAACCTCTCAGCCATCTCTCCAGCTCCAGAATTGCATATTGAAGGTATAATTTTGAAGGTATAGTTGTCAAGCAAAAAAATATATATATATATAATTGTCAAGCTGGAGAGAGAAGGGAGTGTCTGAAGACATTCACACAAGCGTGAAAAACAGAGTTCTGATCCTCTGAAACTCCGATCCTCTAAACCAAGCCTAAAATGCTGCATGAGTTTAGCCAACCACACAGGGTTCCCCAGAGCAAGCTGTCTAAGAAGACCAGCATGTCTATGAGCTCTGGGTTTGGTAAGAGACCTTAACACAGTGAATATCATGTAAGAGCTATCTAGAATAAGAGCCATCATAACAACCTTGGACCTTCATATGCATATTCATCCACTGCATGTAAAAAACATGTATACACATTCATACCACACACATGAAAACTGGGAAAACAAAAACATAGAGACATGAACTTTCATTTGGAAATAATAAGATTGTACTCCAAGACAGGTCAGCCTCATATAACCAGAAATTAAAGCAAAGTTTGGGAATTTTATTAGGACAAAGACATCTACCAAGTTATTCTGAAACAAAGTTCTTTGGAACTCTTGTTGCTTGTAGAAATGCTACAACATCTGTTCAGCGAGTAGAACAGTTTCTATGTAAAGCCAGGGCTCATAGTTGACAGTTGCTGAGTGAAAACAGTAAAAGATAGGACAGACCATTTGTTAGGTGACTCTGAAGTAGTTCTTAGAGTAGGATCCACGTTTGTCTCTGGGATGTGGCAGGAAGGATTCCATTTTTTGTTGCTTTGTTTTTGTTTTTATTTTTTGAGGTAGGATCTCATGTAGGCTAGGCAGACATTGAATTTGCTCTGTAAACTGAGGGTGACTCTAAGGGTTCTCTAAAGCAACAGAACTGATAGGATGTATATGTGTATATATGTATATACACACACACACATGCATATGCATACACACACACACACACACACACACACACACACACACACACACACACAAGCGGATGGATATTCAAGTGGCTGTCTCCTGGTAGAAGGCTGAGAGTCTGATAGTTGTTCTGTCCATGAAACAGCAGTCCCCGTCTTGTGTTGAGAACTAGAGAGCTGCTGGTCTTTAGTCTACACTGGAGTCCCTAAAAATCAGCTCTTAATACCAGTGAAGGAATGCCTCAGCAGCAGGATCTTGCCAAGAGAGTGAGTGCAAGCAGGCAAAAAGCAAAGCTTCCTTCTTTAAGGTCCTTTTGTTTTAGCTGCCACTAGAAGGCCCAGACTTAGGGTGGGTCTTCCAATCTCAAATGACCCACTGAAGGAAATCCCTCACAGGTTTGCCCAGCTGCTTGGGTTTTAATGAAATTTTTATTTTTTTGTGGGACCAAGCACAGATCTCACACATGTTAGGCAAATGTTCTACAATTGAGTTATATCCCCAGACCTTTATTTTACTCTTTTTTTCTCCTGTTTTGGTAGGCTCCCAGAGAATAGGATTTCCAGAAAAAAAAAATGCACATCATGTTTATATCCAGTTATTTTTACAAAGAAAGTAAGTTTTGTGGGAAGAAAATATGAAATCCCACAATAGAAATTCTTTAGTTTTGGGATTCATTGAGTCTGTATTGTTAGGCTTTTTTAGATAGGGTGGTTCATGCTGTTGAATTAAAGCCCCCACCCCCTTTGGTTTTTGGTTTTTGGTTTTTGGTTTTTTGAGACAAAGTTTTCTCCGTGTAGCCTTGGCTGTCCTGGACACAGTTTGTAGACCAGGATGGCCTCAAACTTGAAGAGATTCTACAGCCTCTGTCTCCCCCAGTGCTGGGTTTATAGGTGTGCTCTACTAACATCTGCCTGTCACTTTTTATATTTTTGTAATATCAAACAAATAATTTTAGTGACAATTATTTAAGAACATTTTTTGTTGGTTTTGAGACAGGGTCTCACCTTGAACTCATTATCTTCTTGCTTCATCTTTTCTAGTACTGGGATGGAGTTATAGTCTAGGGCCACAGAAAACTCTTTATAATAGCAATAAGATATACTTTTATTTTCCTTATTATGATGAATTTACTTGTCTTATCTAAGCACATATTTTATGTTTTTAATATTAATTGAGAATATTTGATTTGGAATTTATTTTTGCAGAGGTAAGCACCTAAACACTTATATAAATATATTTATTCTGTAATCCTCAAATTATTCTATAATCACCAAATTTAAGTTCTAGTTTTTTTGGGGTTTTCAACTGAAGTAAATGTTTGATTTAATATTTGCTCAATAGATGACACTCAATGGACAAGTGTATGAACTGTTAGTTGTTTTCATGGACTGGATATCAGACCACCATCTTAGCAAAGTGGAGCCGGAGGAACCTGGTGTGGACGGTGAAAAGCCATCACTCAAACCTCCTCAGAGAAGTGACATTCAAGAGAAGTGTGTGAAGGTTGGTTTTTAAGATTTACTTATTTTTACTTTATCTGTTTGTGTTTTACTTGTGTGCATGCAAGTGCCACGAGTGTTCCTGGTGCCTGTGAGGCCAGAGAGGATGTTGGGTCCCCTGGAACTGCACTTATAGAAGGTTGTGAGCAGTGTTAGCGCTCCCAGCTAACCTGAGTCCTTTGTAAAAGTAGCAGGTGCTTTTAACCACTGAATTGTTTCTCCAGCCTCCAAATTTTATTTTTTAAATTTTAATAATTGATGATTAAGAAAGAAAAAGCTTCTGGCATTGTTATTTATTTTATTTCTAGAAAGTCACCTCTATTTATTTAATTTCAGGGGTGGGAGCACATGTTTAGCACCACACATGCATAGAGGTCAGAGAACAACTTTCTGAAATCTAATCTCCTTTCACTGTGCACATCCCAAGAATGGAACTCAGTTCCCCAGGGTTGGTAGCAAGCACCTTTACCCACTAAGCCATCTCGCTGGCCCAGCATTTTTATATTTTAAATTAGATTAATATATTTTATTCATGTGACAGTATTTTGCCTGCATGTTTATATATATAGCATGTGTGTGTGTGTGGTGCTGCAGAAGTCAGAGCCTGCTTTGGATCCTCTAGAACGAGAGTTACAGATGGTTGTGAGCTACCATATGGTGCTGGGAACTGTACCCAACTTCTGACATGCTATAAGTGGGAAACGTTAGAAGTATTTTTGTTTTGTGAGGCAGGGTCTCAGTATGTAGCCTGGGCTATTCTTAAACTGTAGTTTAGGATGACGTTAAACCTAGGATTCTTTCTACTCCATGTTTCTGGGATTATATATATGTGCTTCTATATCTGGCTTAGAAGCATTTTTGTCAGAAAATTGTCTATACCAATATTTTTTAAAGATTTTTTCTTTTTTCTTTTCTTTTTTTCTCTCTTTCTCTCTTTCTTTCTTTCTTTCTTTCTTTCTTTCTTCCTTCCTTCCTTCCTTCCTTCCTTCCTTTCTTCTTTCTTTCCTTTTTTCCTTTCTCTTCTTTCCTTCCTCCTTCCTTCTTTCTTTCCTTCCTTCCTTCCTTCCTTCCTTCCTTCCTTCCTTCCTTCCTTCCTTCCTTTCTTCCTTTCTTTCTTTCTTTCTTCCTCCCTTCTTTCCTTCTTTCTCTTTCTTTCCTTTTTTCTTTCTTTCTCCCTTTCTTTCTCCCTTTCTTTCTTTCTTTCTTTCTTTCTTTCTTTCTTTCTTTCTTTCTTTCCTTTCTTCATGTATGTGAGTGCTTTATCTCCATGTACACCTGCATTCCAGAAGAGAGAATTAGATCTCAGTATAGATGGTAGTGAGCCATCATTTGGTTTCTGGGAATTGAACTTAGGACCTCTGGAAGACCAGATAGTGTTCTTAACCTCTGAGCCATGTCTCCTGCCCCTATACCAACAGCTTCTAACTTGATTTTTTCAGACCTCAGTATTAATTTATACTAAATTTGAAAGGTTTGTTTTATGTGTATGTAAGTTTTGCCTACATATGCGTATGTGTGCCAAATGCATAAGGTGTTACTCAGTGATGTGAATAGTTCTTCCTGCATACAGTCTTAGATTTGAAGCCTATTGGGATAATTCTATTTTGCTAGTTCTATTTGGGTTTAAGGGTAAAACCTTTGCTTTTTTTCATTATCAAAGGGAAATATTTCCTGATGTCAATATTGGTACTCAGGATTTATAACTAGTATGAAAGATCTTTAGAGATTGACACTTAATATAAAAACTTTGAGGAAAGGACATTTTTGGTTTGCCTGTTATTTTCAGTAATAATTTCATGATTATTAAGTATAGTCCAAGATTTTGAATAAATTAAAAATGCTTGCATTCTGATCTTCAGAACTTGTCAGTATGTTTTGGTACATGACAAAGGGGAATTAAAATTGCCAGTCAGGTGCCTTTTTTTAATTTTTATTTTTTATATTGATTATAGTTTATTCAAACTCTTTATCCCAGCTGTAGCCCCCTTCCTCCTCCCCTCCCAATCCCACCATCCCTCCCTCATCTCCTCCTATGCCCCTCTCCAAGTCCACGGATAGGGGAGGTCCTCCTCCCCTTCCATATAACCTTAGTTTATCCTGTCTCATCTGAACGGGCTGTATTGTGTTTTCCTGTGACCTGGAAAGGCTGCTCCCCCATCCAGGGGTGGTGGTCAAAGAGCTAGCCACTGAGTTCATGTCAGAGATAGTCTCTGTTCCCCTTACTAGGGTGCCCACTTGGATACTGAGTTGCCATGGACTACATCTGAGCAGGGGTTCTAGGTTATATCCATGAATGGTCCTTGGTTGGAGTATCAGTCTCAGAAAAAAACCCTGTGCCCATATTTTGGTTCTGCTGCTCTCCTTGTGAAGCTCTTGTCCTCTCCACATCTTACTATCTCCCCCTTCTTTCCTAAGATTCCCTGCACTCTGCCCAAAGTTTGTTTATGAGTCTCGTTATGTGCTTTTATACACTGCTGGGTAGAGTCTTTCAGAGGCCCTCCGTGGAAGGCTCCTGTCCTGTTTCTTGTTTTCTCCTTCTTCCAATGTCTGTCCCATTTGCCTTTCTGAGTGATGATTATCTTACCTAGGGTCCTCCTAGCTTGCCTTTTTTTATTCTTTGAGTATTTGCTTAACTTTCTTTTTTTCTTTTTTTTTAATCCCCCTCCCTCATTCCCTCCCAATCTCACCCTCCCTCCCTCATCTCCTCCCTGCCCCTTTCCAAGTCTATTGCTTGGGGAAGACTGCCTCCCCTTTCATCTGACCCTGTTTTATCAGGTATCTTCAGGACTGGCTACAAAGTCCTCCTCTGTGGCCTAGCAGGACTGCTCCTCCCTTGGGGGGGGGGGGGTGGGAGGTCAAAGAGCCTGCCATTGAGTTCCTATCAGAAATAGTCACTGTTCCCCTTACTATGGGAAGCCAGTTGGTTACTGAGCTACCACAGGCTACATCCGAGCAGAGGTTCATCCAGGTTTATCTAGGTTGTATCCATACATGGTCCTTGGTGGAGTGTCAGTCTCAGAAAAGACCCCTGTGCCCAGATATATTTGGTCCTTGTGGAGCTCCTATCCTTTCCACGTCATACTAACTCCCCCTTCTTTCATATGATTCTCTGCACTCTGCCAAAGGTTAGGTTGTGAGTCTTAGTATCTGCTTTGATACACTGCTAGGGGCCCTCTGCGGTAGGCTCCTGTCCTGTTACTTGTTTTCTCCTACGTTCAATGCACCTCCCATTTGTCTTTCTAAGTAAGGATTGATCCTCTTACCCCAGGTCCTCTTTCTTGTTTATCTTCTTTAGGTATATAGATTTCATTATGTTTATCATATCTTACAGGACTATATGAGTGAGTATATACCATGTGTGTTTTTCTCCTTCTGGGATACCTCATTCAGAATGATCTTTTCTAGATCTCACCATTTGCCTGCAAATTTCCAAATACTCTAAATAGGTTAGAAGAAAAAGTGGGGAAGAGCCTAGAACTCATTGGCACAGGAGACAACTTCCTGAACAGAACACCAATAGCACAGGCTCTAAGAGCAACAATCAATAAATGGGACCTCATGAAACGGAAAAGCTTCTGTAAAGCAAAAGACACTGTCGTCAGAACAAAACGACAGTCTATAGACTGGGAAAGGATCTTCACCAACCCTATATCTGACAGAAGGCTGATATTCATCATATACAAAGAACTAAGGAAGTTAAAAAGCAATAAATCAAGTAATCCAATTAAAAAATGGGGTATGGAGCTAAGCAGAGAATTCTCTGTAGAGGAATAATAGAATGGGAGAGAAACACTTAAAGAGATGCTCAACATCCTTAGCCATCAGGGGGATGCAAATCATAACGACCCTGAGATTTCACCTTACACCCATCAGAATGGCCAAGATCAAAAACTCAAGTGACAACACATGCTGGAGAGATTGTGGAGAAAGGGGAACCCTCTTCCACTGCTGGTGGGAATGTAAACTTATACAACCACTCTGGAAATCAATCTGGCACTTTCTCAGACAATTAGGAATAGTGCTTCCTCAAGATCCAGCCATACCACTCCTAGGCATATACCCAAAATTTGCTCAAGTACACAACAAGGACATTTGCTCAACCATGTTTGTAGCAGCTTTATTTGTAATAGCCAGAAGCTGGAAACAACCCAGATGTCCCTCAATGGAGGAATGGATACAGAAATTGTGGTATTTTTACACAATGAAATACTACTCAGCAATCAAAAATGAGGAACTCATGAAATTAGCTCGCCTTTTTTAAGTGTTCAGATTCTTGTGGGTTTATCCTATATTATATGTCTAATAACCACTTATGAGTGACTATATACCATGTGTTTCTTTCTGTTTCTGGGATACCTCATTCAGGATGATCTTTTCTAGATCCCACCATTTGCCTGCAAATTTCTTGATTTCCTTGTTTTTAATTACTGAGTAGTATCCCATTGTCAGTCAGGTGTCTTTGAAACTGGGTTTCCAGGCATGTCCAGCACATTGAGTCTGTGAACTGGAAAGAAGAGTGAGAAGAATATGTTGGATACTCAGTGCACCAGCATTACAGAAATTTCAACTGGCTCCTTTATAGAAATTGATAGACCTAACAGTCATTCATTTTGCCTTTGGAAAATTCTGGCAGTTGGTTTCAGCTATCTAAGAACACTGTGCTTCTGTTTCCCACCACCTTCAGCTTTTGCCTATGATGACAGAGCAGCTCCAGTGGATGCCACTTGTGAATGCTAAACTGCATGAGCCTTATGTAAAGTTTATCTATTGGTCTCTAAGGCTGCTGGATTCTGGCACACAGGTACTGACTCATTGGGTTCTATCTTCTGGCAGACTCTATTTAGTGTCAGTTCTTTTGGGTATGTTTCACAGAAAAATAAAGTGTGTGTGTGCGCGCACACGTGCGTGCGCTTGCACATACATGTACTTTGTTCTCTTTGTTTGAGAAAATATTGCTCTAAGGTTTGATAGGAATTGTATTCAGCTTTCATACCAGTTTCATGTGCTCAGTCTTTTCAACATAGGAACATAGACATCTTTTCACTCACAGCTTTGTTTTTGTATCAGTGTTGCATAAGTTTTGCCCAAAATTCATGTGCACCCTCTTTTTAGATTTTCAACTATTTACATTTTGACTGATTTTTATATGTTAAATTTTGTTGTTTATATGTTTATGATAATAGAATGTAGACATTTAATTAATTAATAAATATTAGGGTTTTTTGTGTTTTTAACTTTGTCTGTTTGATTTACAAAAATTGAAATAATCTCATCCTTTATATTTCTTAGAGGTTATTAGGTAGATAGTAGGAATTCTATCTTAGAATCAGGGAGATTTTCTTCTTTTTATTTTTCATTTTTTTGAGACAGTGTTTCTCTGTGTAGCCCTGGCTGTCCAGGAACTCACTATGCAGACCAGGCTAGCTTCAAACTCACAAAGATCCACCTGCCTCTGCTCCAGAGTGTTGAGATTAAAGGTGTGCACCACCACCACCTGGCTCCTCTTTTTATATTTTCTTTCTTCGTTTTATATGAGTGTTTGCCTGTGTGTGTGTAAATGCACCATATACATGACGTGTCCACAGAGGCAAAGAGACGAACATTGGATAACCTGGAACTGCAATTACAGAGGGCTGTGAGTTATTATGTGGGTGCTGGGAAGTGAATCTCGTCCTCTGCAAGACCAGTAAGTGCTCTCAAGTGCCAAGCCATCTCTCTAGTTCTGAGATTTATTTTGAGGAAAGTTTTAAATTATGGATTCAATTTAAAAAAATATGACTTGTGTGTGTGTATGTGCCCATGTGTGTGTCCATGCAAGTGTTTGTACACCCATGTTCCTTTGTGCCATATGGAGGTCAGAGGACAACAGCTACCATTTAGGTGCTAAAGATTAATCTCTGGTTGGTAAATTTTTTTTTTTCAATGCAGTTTATTCAGGAACCTTGAACAATCATCGGACCCCGGGGAAAGCCAGCCCACAGCTTAAGTAGCCTCTGGGTAGCCAACCCAGGCGTGCCATGTGGGCAATGCAGATAGGTCCACATACATGGAAGCAAGCCAGATCCTCAGCCTTAGCCAAATATGGAGTTGTTTGTGACAGAGAGCACTCACCATCGGGAAGGTGGAAGGCGGAAACCAGCTCCATCTTTAAGGCATAGCATTCCGCAGCTCTCTACAGTTCCCCCTTTTTGTTTTAGACGCATCAGGCAAGAGTAGAGGTCTGATCTCTGATATTAGAAATAAATTGGGACTTTGTACCGATGTTCATTTAGGTGTCATCCACCCAAAGAGCATCAGACCCGTCTGATACCTTTTTCTCAGAGGCGGGACCTGGGGCATCAACCCGCATGCAATCAGACTTGCTCTTCTCTGGGTCGAAAGCGGCTGACCCTGAGTGCAGTGCTTAGCCTTGCATCCTGAGCGTACCATTTTAGCTTTTTATGGTAGCCAACCATGCTTGGGGAGACTGTCCTCCTTCAATGGCTGTAAAGGCCTGAATGGTCATGGCTGCATTACACTGTTGTGAGACTCTAATCTTGCATATATACCACAGGCAAACCAAGGAGACCAACACCAGAAGGCCTGCTAACGCTCCCATGCCCGCCCACTCCTTCAGATGATTCATGGCTGCAGCAATCCATGATGATAATCCTGTGGCTAGTCCTGCGTCCACTCTGGTAGAATTTACTGTGACAATGGCCACTCTCAGCTGCTCCATCGTAGTATCGAATTCTCCAGTCCAATTACCTAAAATATAGCTAGACAATTGTTTAGACAGATTTGCAGCACAGGAAAAATTCTCATGTTGTATGCTAGTGACACAAAGTCCAGCATACTTTCATTGACAGCCAAGTTGAGTGATTTGCCATAGGGTATCAATTTGCTCCTGCACGAGGTCAATCCTCTGATTGAACAACATCAAGCCTCCTTTTAGTTGAGCATTAATTCCTTTTTGTACATCTAAGGCATGAGCTACATTGGCTAAAAGATTATTCAGGGTCTGAGCAGTCTGCACAGTATGACTCATGGCTAATGCCACGGTGGTAGCTCCAACAGCCGCCAATGAGATGGCAGTAACAATGGCGGCTGTAGTTCCAAGATCCCTTTTCTGTCTGAAGAGAGTCATAGCGTGAGGGGCATCAACGGGCACAGGCACCCAGCGAGGCATGCGAGTAACCAGGGCATACGTAAATTCACTAGCATTCCAGCATTGGGCAAAAAAGCAAGTATCATCACCACAATTACTTGGCTCTATCTGGCTAATAATGAATAAAAATGGGGGATATAAACAAACAGGTGTGGGCTTATAGGAAATATTATGAGAAGCCTCAACCCCCTTGTTGGAACATCTTGCATCAGTTCTAGAACTAGCAGTGGTGGTGTCCGAGGTCTGAGTAGGTTCAGGAGACCATTGCCCCCAGGGGCGAGACATGTTCCATGTAAATTGACTAACTCCATGTTTTGCTCCACTTTTGAAAGTCATTTAAGGTTCTTAAATTATTTCCCCCCTTTTGTTTTTAATTTTTCCTCAATTACACTTTATTCATTCTGCATCCCCCTATAAGTCCCTCCCTCCTCCCCTCCCAATCCCACCCTTCCTCCTCCCTCTGCATGCATGCCACTCCCCAAGTCCACTGATAGGGGAGGTTCTCCTCTCCTTTCTGATCTTAGTCCATCAGTTCACATAAAAAGTGGCTGCATTGTCCTCTACTATGGCCTGGTAAGGCTGCTACCCCCCAGGGGGAGGTGCTCAAAGAGCAGGCCAATCAGATTATGTCAGAGGCAGTCCCTCTTCACATTACTATGTAACCCAATTGGACTCTGAACTGCCCTGGGCTACATCTGTGCAGGAGTTCTGGGTTATCTCCAAGAATAGACCTTGGTTGGAGTATTAGTCTTTGGGAAGTTCCCCGTGTTCAAATTTTCTTGTTCTGTTGCTCTCCTTGTGGAGACCCTGTCCTCTCCAGCTCTTACTATTTCCCAGTTCTTACATAAAATTCCATTCACTCTGCCCAACACTTGCCCATCAGGCTCAGCATCTGCTTTGATAGTCTGTAGGGCAGAGGGTTTCAGAGGCCCTCTGTGGTAGGTTCCTAGGTTGTTTCCTGTTTTCTTCTTCTTCTAATGTCCATTCTCTTTGCCTTTCCGGATGGGGATTGGACATTTTAGTTAGGGTCCTCTCTCTTGCTTAGTTTCTTTAGATGCACAGGTTATAGTGGGTTTGTCCTATGTTGTATGTCTATATGAGTGAGTATATACCATGTGTGTCTTTTTGCTTGTGGGACAACTCACTCAGGATGATCCTTTCCAGATCCCACCATTTACCTGCAAATTTCATGATTTCCTTATTTTTCATTGCTGAGTAATATTCCATTGTGTAGATGTACCACAATTTCTGCATCCATTCTTCAGTTGAGGGGCATCTGGGTTGTTTCCAGCTTCTGGCTATTACAAAGAAAGCTGCTACAAACATGGTTGAGCAAATGTCCTTTTTGTGTACTTGAGCCTCTTTTGGATATATGCCTAGGAGTGGTATGGCTGGATCATGGGGAAGCACTATTCCTAGTTGTCTGAGAAAGCACCAGATTGATTTCCAGAGTAGTTGTACAAGTTTACATTCCCACCAGCAGTGGAGAAGGGTTCCCCTTTCTCCACAACCTCTCCAGCATGTGTTGTCACTTGAGTTTTTGATCTTGGCCATTCTCATGGGTGTAAGGTGAAATCTCACGGTTGTTTTGATTTGCATTTCCCTAATGGCTAGTGAGGTTGAGCATTTCTTTAAGTGCTTCTCTGCCATTCGATATTCCTCTACAGAGAATTCTCTGTTTAGCTCTGTTCCCCATTTTTTAAGTGGATTACTTGGTTTGCTGCTTTTCAGCTTCTTTAGTTCTTTATATATACTGGATATGAGTCCTCTGTCAGATAAAGGGTTGGTGAAGATTCTTTCCCAATCTGTAGGCAGTCGCTTTGTTTTAGTGATGGTCTCCTTTGCTTTGCAGAAGCTTTTCAGTTTCATGAGGTCCCATTTATTGATTGTTGCTCTTAGAGCCTGTGCTGTTGGAGTTCTGTTCAGGAAGTTTTCCCCTGTACCAATGAGTTCTAGGGTATTCCCCACTTTTTTTTCTAGCCGATTTAATGTGTCAGGTTTTATGTTGAGGTCTTTGATCCACTTGGATTTCAGTTTTGTGCAGGGTGATAAGTATGGATCTATTTTCATTTTTCTACATGTAGACATCCAGTTGGACCAGCACCATTTGTTGAAGATGCTATCTTTTTTTCCATTGTATGGTTTTGGCGCCTTTGTCAAAGATCAGGTGTCCATAAGTGTGTGGGTTTATTTCTGGGTCCTCTGTTCAGTTCCATTGATCCCCTATTCTGTTATTATGCCAGTACCATGCAGTTTTTAAAACTGTTGCTCTATAGTACAACTTAAGATCAGGGATGGAGATACCTCCAGAAGATCTTTTATTGTAGAGGATTGTTTTAGCAATTCTGGGTTTCTTGTAATTCCATATGAAGTTGAGAATTTTTCTTTCCAGGTCTGTAAAGAATTGTGTTGGTAATTTGATGGGCATTGCATTGAATCTGTAGATTGCTTTTGGTAAGATGGCCATTTTTACTATGTTAATCCTGCCAAGCCATGAACATGGGAGATCTTTCCATCTTCTCATATCTTCTTCTAATTCTTTCTTCAGAGACTTGAAATTTTTTTCATACAAGTCTTTGACTTCCTTGGTTAGGGTTACTCCGAGGTACCTTATGTCATTTGTGGCTATTGTGAAGGGTATTCTTTCCCTAATTTCTTTCTCAGCCCTTTTATCTTTTGTATATAGGAGGGCTACTGAGTTTTTTGAGTTAATTTTGTATCCGGCCACTTTGCTGAAGGTGTTTATCAGCTGTAGGAGTTCCCTGGTAGAGTTTTTGGGGTCACTCATGTATACTATCATATCATCTGCAAATAGTGAGAATTTGACTTTCCAATTTGTATCCCCTTGATCTCCTTCAACTGTCTTATTGCTCTAGCAAGGACTTCCAGCACTATGTTGAAGAGATATGGAGAGAGTGGGCAGCCTTGTCTTGTCCCTGATTTCAGTGGGATTGCTTTAAGTTTCTCTCCATTCAGTTTGACGTTGGCTATAGGCTTGCTGTATATCGCCTTTACTATGTTTAGATATGTGCCTTGTATCCCTGATCTCTCCAATACTTTAAACGTGAATGGATGTTGCATTTTGTCAAAGGCTTTTTCAGCATCTAGGGAGATTATCATGTGTTTTTTTTCTTTCAGTTTGTTAATATGGTGGATCACATTGATGGATTTCCGTATATTGAACCACCCCTGCATACCTGGGATGAAGCCTACTTGGTCATGGTGGATGATATCTTTGATGTGTTCTTGTATTCGGTTTGCGAGTATTTTGTTGAGTATTTTTGCATCAATGTTCATAAGGGAGATTGGCCTGAAGTTTTCTTTTTTGTTGGGTCTTTGTGAGGTTTAGGTACCAAGGTGACTGTGGCTTCATAGAATGAGTTTGGTAATGTTGCTTCTGTTTCTATTTTGTGGAATAGTTTGAAGAGAACTGGACTTAGCTCTTTTTTGAATGTTTGGTAGAATTCTGTGCTGAAACCATCAGGTCCTGGGCTTTTTTGGATGGGAGACTTTCGATGACTGCTTCTATTTCCTTTGGAGATATAGGACTATTTAATTGATTTACCTGGTCCTGATTTAGCTTTGGTAAGTCAAATCGATCAAGAAAATTGTCCATTTCATTTAAATTTTCAAATTTTGTTACATATAGACTTTTGAAGTAAGTCCTGATGATTGCTTGGATTTCCTCAGTGTCTGTAGTTATGTCCCCCTTTTCATTTCTGATTTTGTTGATTTGGATGGTGTCTCTCTGCCTTTTAGTTAGCTTGGCTAAGGGTTTGTCTATCTTGTTGATTTTTCTCAAAGAACCAGCTCTTGGTTTCATTGATTCTTTGAATTGTTTTATTTGTTTCTAATTGATTGATTTCAGCCCTGAGTTTGATTATTTCCAGCCGTCTGCTCCTTCTTGGTGTGTCTGCTTTTTCTTTTTCTAGGGTTTTTAAGTGAGCCATTAAGTTGCTTGAATGCGTTGTCTCAAATTTCTTCTTGAAGGCACTTAGTGCTATGAACTTTCCTCTTAGCATTGCTTTCATTGTTTCCCACAAGTTTGGGTATGTTGTGTCTTCATTTTCATTGAGTTCTAGGAAGATTTTAATTTTTTTCTTTATTTCTTCCCTGACCCAGCTGTCTTTTAGTAGCAAGTTGTTCAGTTTCCATGTATGTGTAGGCTTTTTGCTGTTTTTGTTGTTACTGAGGTCCAGCTTTATTCCATGGTGATCAGACAGGATACAAGGGATTATTTCAATCTTCTTGTATCTGTTGAGGCTTGCTTTGTGACCAACTATGTGGTCTATTTTGGAGAAGGTTCCATGAGGTGCTGAGAAGAAGGTAAATTCTTTTGTGTTTGGGTGTAAGGTTCTGTAAATGTCTGTTAGGTCCAATTGATTCATGACCTCTGTTAGAGATATTGTTTCTTTGTTTAATTTCTGTTTAGTTGACCTGTCCTTTGTTGAGCGTGGGGTGTTGAATTCTCCCACTATTAGTGTGTGGGGATCTATGTGTGGTTTAAGTTTTATCAATGTTTCTTTCACAAATGTGGATGCCCTTGTATTTGGGGCATAGATGTTCAGGATTGTGATGTCTTCTTGGCGAAATTTTCCCTTGATGAGTATGAAGTGTCCTTCCCCATCTCTTTTGATTAATTTTGGTTGAAAGTCTATTTTATCAGATATTAGAATGGCTACTCCTGCTTGCTTCTTGTGTCCATTTGCTTGAAAAGCCGTCTTCCATCCCTTTACCCTCAGGTAATGTTTATCTTTGTGACTTAGGTGTGTTTCTTGTATACAACAGATTGCTGGGTTTTGTTTATGCATCCATTCTGTTAGTCTGTGTCTTTTTATTGGAGAATTAAGTCCATTGATATTGAGAGAGATTAATGACCAGTGGCTGTTAGATCCTTTGAATTTCATGTTGGCTGTGGTCATACGGTTGTGTGCTTGGTTGCTTTTTGTTTTAATGTAGTGGGGTTATTTATTTTCTGTGTTTTCTTGAATGTAGCTAGCTTTCTTGGGTTGTATTTTCCCTTCCAATGTCTTCTGTAATGCTGGATTTGTTTGTAGGTATTGTTGAAATTTGTTTTTGTCATCGAATATCTTGTTTTCTCCATCTATGAGGACTGAGAGTTTTGCAGGGTATAGTAGCCTGGGCTGACATCTGTGTTCTCTTAGGGTCTGCATGATATCCGTCCAGGCCCTTCTGGCTTTCATAGTCTCTGTTGAAAAGTCAGGTGTAATTCTAATGGGTTTGCCATTACATGTTACTTCGCCTTTTTCCCTTGCAGCTTTTAGTATTTTTTCTTTGTTCTGTATACTTACAGTTTTGATTATTATGTGGCGGGGGATTTTCTTTTCTGGTCTAATTTATTGGGTGTTCTATAGGCCTCTTGTATTCTTATTGGTCTCTCCTTTAAGTTGGGGAAATTTTCTTCAGTGATTTTGTTGAAAATATTTTCTGGGCCTTGGTGCAGGGAATCTTCTTTTTCCTCTATTCCTATTATTCTTAGGTTTTGTCTTTTTATGTTGTCTTGAATTTCTTGGACGGTCTGTGTCAGGAATTTTTTAGATTTAACATTTTCTTTGACAGATACATCTATTTCTTCCTTTGTATCTTCCACACCTGAGATTCTTTCTTCCATTTCTTGTATCCTATTGGTTATGCTAACCTCTGTAGTTCCTGCTTTCTTCCCTAAGTTCTTTCTCTCCACAATTTCTTCCATTTGTGTTTTTTTTAATTTTTCCAATTCTATCTTCAGGTCTTGAGCTATTTTGTTGGTTTCCTTCCCTTGTCTGACTGTATTTTCATGTTTTTCCGTCAATTCCTTCAGCTGTTTGTTTGAACATTCCACTGTTTCTTTTATTTCATTCAGTGATTTAAGCATTTCCTCTCTAAAGGCCACAGACTGTTTGGCTGCAGCTTCCCGTATTTCTCCACGGATGGCCATAATCTCCTTGTCTTTAATTTCCTCCATTTCTTTACGGATAGCCATGATCTGTTTGTTTTTATCTTCCTCTAATTCTTTTCATATTTTATTTGTTTCCTCTGTTATCTTCTTCATGAGCATAGATGTTAGGTCATCTCCTTGAATTTCATTTATGCTGGGGTGTCTAGGGCTATTTGCCCCTGGATAACGGGGTTCTGGAGATGCCATATTGCTCTGGCTTTTGTTGGTTGGACTTTTAAGCTGTCCTCTACCCATTGGGCTATCTTAGTTGTTTGAATTTAGTTTCTGGTTGTTCCTGGACTCTTGTAGTGGAGAGAATCCCTTTGGCAGGAAGATGGTTTTTCCTGAAGGAAGCCTTTCCAGCTTTTTGGGTATAGTCACTGGATGTCCGATGTTTTTCAGGAGTTGCTACAGCTCACCTCAGTCCTAGAGACCTGGGTAGTAACTGTGGTCCTGATTAGTCGAGAGGGCTTTCCTCTCACTGGGAGAAGTCCTGGAGACAGTTGCCCTCCTTCTGGGTTTCTTGCTGTAAATTTAGTGATCAACCTCTGTAACCTGTGTGTCCCGTGGTTTGGTCGGTTTTGTTGGGGATAACTGGTTGCCCCTTGGAGCAGTATCTGGGGGGTTGATCTCAGGGTTCCCGGACTTTTGTACATCTGAGGTTGGGGCTCTGTGCCCCAGAACCCAAGAGGTAATTTGTGGCGGGTAAGTACTGCTCTGGTGTCTTGGGGCGTACAGTTCTGCCTGTAAGGTGTATTTGGTACAATGCAGGCCTCTGGGCTGGTGGAGCGTGCGCCCGCCTGCTAGTCCGAGGAAGCTGAGTTTCCGATCACTCTGTGCTCCCTGTTTGGGCCCAGATCTGTGGTGGCTGGGCGTACTCACCTATCTGGGATCTGCAGGCTGCTAGACTTTCCCTAGGTGACCCCAGCAGCACGGTTTCTTCCTTCCCTGTGGGATCCTCTCTGGACAGGGGTTCCCAATCCCTGTTGTACTGGGGCGCGCAGCTTGTCTGTACCGCTGAGCTGAGTGGGCAGATCTCTGCACGGCAGGAGCTCAGTTGTGTTGGCCGTGGGTACCCGCCGTCCTAGCGACCTTCCGGGGATAGACTGGGTGACCCGTGATCAGTCTGGCAAGTTTGTTTCCCAGTGGGGTCCCCCCGAGGCTGGGACTCCCAGCCTCAGGCACCCTTGTGCTCACAGATCAGCCTGGGCAAGTAATTGGGACACGGACGCTTGCGGCTCCAGCCCGGAGACCCAAAGCCCGCGTTACCAAGGATTTCTTCCGGGTTCTGGCTGGGTAGCCATGAGTGGACCCGACCGATTCCCACACCGTGGGAGCCTCCCCTCACCTGGGAAACACGATTGATGTAGTTTCAGGGCCCAGAGTTCAGTCTCCTGGTCTCTGCACGGCGAGTGCTTCTCAAACGCGGTGCTCTCCCGGCGCCGCCATCTTGGCTCCCTCCTAACCTCTGGTTGGTATATTTGACAGCAGGGGCCTTTACCTGTTGAACAGTCTCATCAGCCCCATCAAATTTCCTCATAGTTACAAGGCTATTCTGAATTTGTTTTTAAACTTCTGGCAGTTTGTGCTTTTTGAGGAAATGAACCATTTTGTCTCATTGATGAGCTTACATATCTAGTATTTGGACTATAAAGAAAATGAAAACAGGTACAACATAACTGGCTATCTGAAATCAGATGCTGTAGGGTGACTGTGTGTTTTCACAGTGGCCTGATGTGCCTTAGTGTCCAGAATAGTACCGCCGTTACACATCAGCATGGACAATTTGCAGGCTTTTAAATCTTTACTTAAGCTGTTTTTCCTAAGCATTTTGTTTTTGTTGTTGTTATTTTTTGTTTTTTGAGACAGGGTTTCTCTGTGTAGCCCTGACTGTTCTGGATTTGCTTTGTAGATCAGGCTGGCCTCAAACTCACAGAGATCCACCTGCCTCTGCTTCTGAGTGCTGGAATTAGGCATGCACCGCCATGCCCTGCTCTAAATATTTCTTTGTTTTTCTGACTTTCTATTTTTTTTTGTTTTCAATTTAATTAAGTTCTTCTACGATAAATTTATTTTGTTCTCTTGATTCTACATTACTGAAATGAAAGTTTAGATCATTGATTTAAGAATTTTTCCTGTTTGTGTATGTGGTAGTGTTTGGGTTGACACAGTTTTAGTGTGTAGCGGAGGCTGGCCTTAACTCACAGGCCTTCTGCCTCAGCCTCTTTAGTGCTGGGATTACAGTATATGCTACCAGACCAGCTTCTCTCTCTTCCTATCTCCCTACTCTTTCCCTTTCTTTCTCTTCCTCTCTATCTCTACCCCTTCCTCTTCTCCCTCTCTTTCTTCCTCTCTCTCCCTCCCTCTCTTTCTCTCTCCATCTCCCCCTCTCTCCCTCTTCCGCTCTATTCCTCCTCTCTCCTTCTCTATTTCTTCCCCTTCTCCCCCTCTCGTTCCTCTCTCAATCTCTCCCTCTCTCCCTCCTTTGTCCTTCTCTCCCTCTCTCCCCCTCTTCCCCTCTCTCTCTCCTTCTCCACCTCTTCTTCCTTCCATCTCCTCCCCACCTCTGTGTGTGGGGTGTGCGTGTGTTTGTACTCATGCACATGCATGTGGTTGTATGGATATAGAGAACAGGTGTTTTCCTCAGTCACTCTACCTTATTTATTTAAATATTTATTTTATTGTATATGTATGGATACATGAAGTATAAGTATGGGATGAGTGCCACAGCATGTGTACAGAGGTAAGAGGACAACTTTGTTTCATTTGTTCTTTTTTAGCTTTCTGTAGATTCCAGAGTCAGGGCATGTGGCTTGTGGGACAAATGCTGTCTGAGCCATATCATAAGCCTACTTTTTTGAGACATGGTTTCTCACTGGACCTGGAGCTTACTGATTGGTTGAAATGGCTGGCTGGTGGTGCCCAAGGATATGCCTATATCTGCTCTCCTGCCAACCCCCACAATGCTGGGGTTACAGATGGGAGTGTTCGTCTCAGTTTTTTGTTGTTGTTTTGTTTTGTTTTTACTTTTTATTGATTTTTTTTGTTAATTTCACATAATGCATCCAAATCCCACTCATCTTCCTATCTCCTCATATCCACCCTCCACACTTGTAAACTCCCTTTCCCCTACAGAAAAAAAAATTCATCATGGAAGTATAATGTGTCACAGTGTATTCCACAATATATCGTTTTATCCATACATCTTTACTTGCAAATGTTCATTGAATCAGTGGTCTAGTTTGAGGCCTCTGGCTTCTGCTACACTAGTAATACTGGATCCTCACTGGGACTCCTCTTGGATATTCTTTTATTGTCCTGTGTCATGTCATGGAGATTCTACAGCTTTGGATCTGCAGGACTGGCCCCTTCACATGCTCCAGCAGTTCATATGGTCTAGATGTTGGGGTGGGCCACCTTAAAGCTCTGGATCTGGGCCTGGATGGTAGCTGAGTAGATCGGCCTGCCAGCTCTCCTGCACCATACCACCAAGGCCAGCTCTTTAGCACTGCCCAGATAGCTCACCCAGTGCATCAAGCTAGCAAGTGGCAGGACCAGCTCTACACAGCCCTTGGACATTAACATGGTCCCAGGTGGCATCCCAGACTTTTGGTGGTAATGTGACCCACTGATATCTACGCAGACCCCTGCTGCACAATCATGGACCCAGACATGACCCTCAGCAACATGAGCTTGGACTTTACCATGGCCTCAGGTGTCACATTAGACCATTCCTTTCCACCCTCGAGTCTCCAGTTCTGCCTCTTCATGGTGCTCGAAGGATTCAGCTTCTCTTTCTCTCCCAGCTTCCCACCACATGCTTGCACATTGTATTGGCTCCCCCACCACACACTTCACATACTTGTTCCCGCTGCAGGCAAGCCACATGTCAGGCAGGCTTCTGGGTGTCTGCCACTCCTGCTGCATGGTGGTGGGCGGCTCTGCCTCAGGTTCTTGCTTGTACAGCAGCACTTAACCATCTGAGGCACTTACCTTTTCCCATATGTCTGATATGTCACATTTTCACTTACATTTTTAAAATATTTTATTTTTATTTATGTGTATGTATGTGTGTTTTTATGTATATATTTATATCCTCACTGAAACTTTTGCCTAGTTCTACTGTCAATACTTGGAGGGTAGTGTGTTGAAGTTATGTTATATCCTGTACATTTGTGTTTCTCTTGTACCATCCATTTTTGTTTTAAAATGTTTTAAAATGTGAGCTAGGTGGTAGTGGCACATTCCTTTAATTCCAGCACTCAGGTAGCAGAGTCAGGTGGATCTCTGAGTTTGAGGCCAACCTGGTCTATGTAATGAGTTCCAGGACAGTCTGAACTACACAGAGAAACCCTGTCTTGAAAACAAACAAACAAACAAAAGAAATTTTAAAAAAGTGTGTGTTTTGCCTGCACGTGCATGCAGTGTCCATGGAGATCAGAAGAGAGCTGTTGACTCCCTAGAGTTGGTGTTACAAACAGTTGTGAGCTGCCATGTGCTGTTGGAAACCAAACCTTGGTCCTGTGTGAGAGCAGACGGTGCTCTTAACAGCCAAGCCATCTTTCCAGTCTCTGTTTCACATTCCACAGCTTTGTTGGTTGGTGAAGATACATTTAGGATTATAATGCCTTCTTAGTATATTAACCCTGTTTTTATTATATAATTTTCTTTTTTTCTTGATCATTTAAAATATTTTGAATGATGCACGCTTTAATTATTTTAGACTTTTAAAAATAGAAACATTTTACATGCTCCTAAAAATACATACTTTCCCACAGGGATACTGAAATCATATTTACAATACATTTAAATCAGATCACACTGTTCATACCACTCATTGCCCAATCATTTGATACTCCTGAATATCCTGAATACTCCTCTCAGAATACCTGTTTCTAGTTTTTGGTGTATATATTCAAAATGTGTTACCCACATGCAGCATCAATGCTGAGCTTAGAATGAGTTTAAATTGTCCTCTTCTGTGTCCTGGTAAGGCTGCTTCCCCCTCACGGGGAGGTGATCAAAGCGCAGGCCAATCAGATTATGTCAGAGGCAGTCCCTCTTCCCATTACTAGGTAACCCACTCGGACACTGAACTGCCGTGGGCTACATCTGTGAAGGGGTTCTAGGTTATCTCCAAGAATAGACCTTGGTTGGAGTATGAGTCTCTGGGAAGTTCCCTGTGTTCAAATTTTCTTGTTCTGTTGCTCTCCTTGTGGAGACCCTGTCCTCTCCAGCTCTTACTATTTCCCACTTCTTACATAAAATTCCATTCACTCTGCCCAACAGTTGGCCATCAGGCTCAGCATCTGCTTTGATAGTCTGCAGGGCAGAGGCTTTCAGAGGCCCTCTGTGGTAGGTTCCTAGTTTTGTTTCCTGTTTTCTTCTTCTGGCTTTCAGAGGCCCTCTGTAGCAGGTTCCTAGGTTGTTTCCTGTATTATTCTTCTTCTGATGTCCATCCTCTTTGCCTTTCAGGATGGGGATTGAACATTTTAGTTCTTGCTTAGTTTCTTTAGATGCACAGATTTTAGTGGGTTTGTCCTATGTTGTATGTCTATATGAGTATGTGTCTTTTTGCTTCTGGGACAACTCACTCAGGATGATCCTTTCCAGGTCCCACTATTTACCTGCAAATTTCATGATTTCCTTATTTTTCATTGCTGAGTAATATTCCATTGTATAGATGTACCACAATTTCTGCATCCATTCTTCAGTTGAGGGGCATCTGGGTTGTTTCCAGCTTCTGGCTATTACAAATAAAGCTGCTACAAACATGGTTGAGCAAATGTCCTTATTATGTACTTGAGCCTTTTTTGGATATATGCCTAGGAGTGGTATGGCTGGATCTTGAGGAAGCGCTATTCCTAGTTGTCTGAGAAAGCGCCAGATTGATTTCCAGAGTAGTTGTACAAGTTTACATTCCCACCAGCAGTAGCCACTTTTGATGAGAACTGATAGACTAAGATCAGAAAGGAGAGGAGAACCTCCCCTATCAGTGGACTTGGGGAGGGGCATGCATGCAGAAAGGGGAGGGAGGGTGGGCTTGGCAGGGGAGGAGGGAGGGGCTTATGGGGGGATACAAAATGAATAAAGTGTAATTAATAAAAAAAATGGAAAAAAAAAAGAATGAGTTTACAAATCCTAATGAAGATGTGGAAAATCATGAAAATCAGTGACAAGGCCTGGAACATAGAACACAATACAGTAACGTCTATATTATTTCTAAGTCTAGCTTAAGTATTCTCCTTTTTAGTAGCTGGAAATGATTTCCCTTCATCTGTCATAATGAGTCTGTGGAAGACCATCAGGTCCCATGTTATTTTGGAGATACCTTATTCTGTGCTGACCATTTTCTGGTTGCAATTTATTCCATAAGAATTTTCCATGATTCCAACCCAGTACTTTCTCCTTTTGAAAGTTACATTTTCAGAGTCACTGGGGTTATTTATAGTGAGACCAAGCTGAAAACATAAAGTCAGGCATTTGATAAGGAAGCACTTCCCTGTGCTTGCCCAGGGCAGACTTGGTAAGGTCTGACTGGAGCTAGGGCAGGACTGGAAGGAGTTACGATTTTGGTTCCTGGGAACCTGGCTTTTCCTCCTTGAAGAGACTGTGGTTACCAGTCCCCAGGCCACTGTGTGCTTGGTCTGTGATACACCTGAGATACCCTGTGCTCCCTTGCACAACATGGCTTGATCAGCTTCCTGCAATGTCACCCTTTATCAAGGCCTCTGGGAAAACCTTGGATTGCACTCAAAGGAATCCAACTCTTTTTTTTTTTTAAATGTTTATATGCCAGATTTAACTTGATCTTAATTTCTTTTCTTTCCTTTTTTTTTTTTTTGTTTTTTGTTTTGTTTTGTTTTTCTTTCAAGATAGGGTTTCTCCGTGTAGCCTCGGCTGTCCTGGACTCGCTTTGTAGACTAGGCTGGCCTCAAACTCACAGAGATCTGCCTGCCTCTACTTTCCTGAGTCTGATCTTAATTTCTTTTTTTTTTAATTTATTTATTTATTATATATACAATATTCTATCTGCATATACACTTGCACACCAGAAGAAGACACTAGATCTTATTATAGATGGTTGTGAGCCACCATGTGGTTGCTGGGAATTGAACTCATGACCTCTGGAAGAGCAGGCAGTGCTCTTAATCTCTGAGCCATCTCTCCAGCCCTGATCTTAATTTCTTAAGAAAATATTTTAAGAAGTCTATACTTGGTTTATAAAATTTTAATTATATAGTTTAAATTGTAATTTTGCATATTTTCTACTCTATTTTTCATAAATATTTGTTTTAGGGCATAAATTTGATCAAAGTATATAAAACACATGACTATATATTTTTAACAGCATTCAACTATGACATCAACATTGAGGAGATTGGGTGAAGACATATTTAAAGGAGTTACAATTAAAGGAACTCAGGATAATTCTTTAGAGCATTCTGTAGAGAACAAACCAAAGACAGCAGCATTCTTCAAGAGCTCCAATTTATCGCTGAGATTTTTATCAACCTTAATTGTCCTCAAAACAGTCACTCAAGGTAAGGTTCCGAGTATTCACTGAGTAAACAGTTATGAGCAAGTAGTACATTATAAAGTGTTCTTTTATAGTTAATTATGCTCAACATTTTTAGAATGAGATTTTGAGCTATTTAATAATAGTAGCACATTTTGAAAACAATTCTTTGTTATTCCTGAATTTAAGAAAATAAACTCAGCTGGGTAGGAGTGGCACACACCTTTAGTCCCAGCACTTGGGAAGCAGAGGCAGCTGGATCTCTGTGAGTTTGAGGCCAGCCTGGTCTACAGTGTGAGTTCCAGGATAGCCAAGGCTACACAATAAAACTCAGTGTCTCAAAAAATTAAAAAGAGGAAAGAAAAAAAACCAAAAAGAAAAACTCTTTAGATTGATGCATTCTTTCAGAGCTATTGTTGATTTGTTGTTGCTTTGAGACAGGGTCTCTCTGTGTAGCTCTGGCTGTCTTGGAACTCACTATGTAGAACAGGCTCATTTCAAATTCACAGAGACCCTCTGCCTCTGCCTCCTGAGTTCTGGGACTAAAGGTGTGTGCCATCATGTCCTGCCTTTGTTGATTTTCTTGCATTTTTTTTTATGTGCCCGTTGCTACTTTTGCATTTGTTACATGACTTGAAATTGTATTGGTCCCACTAGAAACTGGGCAGGAAACTACAGTCCATAGTTGCATATTTGGCCACTGTCCGATTTGTAAATAAACTTTCTCCCATTGCCATATTCATTTGTTATGGTCCATGTATGGCTGTTTTTCCATAGAAGATGGATGCTTAGTTGACAACAGAATCCACCTGGCTCCAAAGCCTGTACAGTAGTTCCTGAGCCTTACAGAAAGAGCAGCCCTGCACAGCCTGTGAGTTCACCAAGGGAGACTTGTCACTGTGTCTTCCCCACTAGTCCTTGGTGTGCAAGAGTAAATAAGGAGTGAATGATCAAAAGCAGCACTACAGCCAGAGTCAAACATGGTTAATATGTATTTTTAATGTAGCTATAACTAGTTATCTCTTTCTGGATTGTTTAAAAAAAGAATTTTCAGAAAAAGGAGTAATGTTAGCAAATATACCATTTTTATCTTTTCCCTATGTGCTGACCTATCTCAGTCAGAATAATCAGTTGCCCCAATGAGTTTCACAGTAGTTTATTTCCTTTGCAGTGTGTTCTGCTAAGTCACTCCTGATGGCTTGAAACCAAACTACTAACTCAAACTTATTGCTTGGTTGCCTCATGGTTATGGTTCTCAAATTTGTAATCATAGATTGTTGATAATTCTGAAAGATCTCTCATGAAAAGGCACTGTTAGACCCAAATAAAGTCCACCACAAACCTATCTTAGAAACTTTTCTGTTCACATATGTATGCACATGTATGTACACATGAATACACGCAAATGTACACACACATGCATACACATATTTTAGAAAGCAGTTCCTAACCACACATAAAAACATATATACATGTATATTCCCCAGAGGTAAGTAAAGTCAAGAGCAGGCGCTCAAAGTCACTCTGTCAATCAAGGAGAATAGTCAGAGTCATATGTCAACATATATCACATCATCTAGTGAAATGTAATGTTTATTCTTTTTAAAATTTATTTTTTATTACATTTGAATTATTTATTTATTGAGGGTGCACATGTAGCCTGTCACACATGTAGAGGTCAGAAGACAGTTTGTGGGAATTAGTTTTTTCTCCTTCCACCTTTTAATTCTGTGGATTAAATTAGGCCTTCAGCTTTGATGGCAAGCACCTTTACCTACTGAGCCATCTTGCCAGCCCATAAACTTTGAAATGGCAAACATGCAATAAGGTCTGTTTATTTGATGTGAAATAAAATTGAATAAGATGCTGCCTATCATACCTCTTGTATAGTATATTGAACAGTACAATATTGAACATGCTACTGTTGTGAATATTGGAAAATAATAGAGGAAACTATAGGGTTTTTATAATAAAACCTAAAAAAATCAGTAAAAGAGAAAAAGTGCAGCAAATACACCAAAAAGATGACAGATACCTTATTTTAAAAGCAAAACTTGTATGATGAAAAATACAACTGTATTCTTCCTATAAGAAACTCTTAATATTTAAATTGAATGAAAGTAAATGAAACACTAATAAAAGGAAAACCAACACAATAGCTGGATATGGTTTTGCATATCTTTAATCCCAGTATTTGGGAGGCAGAGGCAAGGGGTCTTTAAGTTATGTAGCCTGATCTACATCGCAGGTCAGACAATCCTACATAGTGAGATCCTGTCTCAAAACAAAAAGAGAAGACATAATAGTAATATTAGTCTCTGGACACCTGGATTGCTTTCAGGTCAGGGTAGCACAAATAAAGCTGCTGTAGACAAATCACATGCAGGCAGTTTGTGCACATATGTGTACATATATGCCCCATTTCTCTTGGGAAAACGTAATGGGGGAAAACATAATGGGGGAAAATGGAGGCATACGTGTGTGCACATATGTGCACAATAAATGGTGATAGAACCACACAGTGATACTACTCGGAGAAAAAAAAGGAAAAAATTATTGACATATGCAGTGGCACAAATTAGTCTAAAAATAATTATACCAAGTAAAAGAAGCTAAAATATGTTGACTATGATTATTTAACTAACATTGTAGAAAAAAAATAGCTTGTATGTATTGTAGCCTGAAAGGATAGAAAATTCCACCCCATGATAGAAACCTTTTTTTTTTTTTAAAGTATAATTACATCACTTCTTCCCTTCCTGTTGACTTAAACCTTCAATGATTACTTAGGTCTAGAAATGTTGAAATTATGAAAGGTTTTGGAGTGACAGGATGTAGTAGCAGTCATGACTAGGAATTTAGAGGTATGAAAACATAAGATTTTTTTCTTTAATAAAGCTGAAAGCATCACATTAATGATTGTTTTTAGCTTGGTGAATCAATGAGTTTATTGGGATTACTTACAAGAGTGTGGACGAGGGTTACTTTAGGAAGCATGGGGGATGTGAAGGCCTCATCAAAAAGCCTAAAGCTGCTTGCCCAGACTGCAGGCAGCTCTCCCAGAGAGACTCCTCCATATGTTAATTGCCATATTTTCTTTGTACACAGTACTCAGTTTCATAAAGACATTGTAAATAAGTATATAACATATTTTGAACGTGTCTCCCTCATACTCCGTACTCTCCCTTTTCTCCTCCTTCCTCTTCCCATCAGCCCCTATGCTCCCCTAGACAGTCCTGCATTTCATTACTTATGTCCATACATGTCTATATAAAATCCAGGACCCACAAATAAGAGAAAATGTGCTGTATTTGTCTTTCTGAGACTGAACTGACTTAATATGGCAATTTCCAGTTGTATCTACTTTTCTACAAATGACAATTATGTTCTTCATGACTGAATAAAATTCCATTGTTCACAGGGAATATTGCTATGCAAGTGTTTCTGCGATGTATTCACTTGGGTCCTCCGGGGAAGTTCACATGAGCGGGCTAGCTGGCCAAGGGGTAGATTTGTTTTTAATTTTTTGAGACACCTCCGAATTGGTTTTCACTGAAGCTGACCTGGTTTACGCTTCCCCAAGCAGTACATATAACGGTGCAGCCCTAGTCCCACACCTCCCAACCCCCTCCTCCTATTCTTGCCAGCATCTGTTGCTTTGTGTTTTCTTAAGGACTACCATTCTGGATGGGGTGAGAGGGGATCTCCTTGTAGTTCTACTTTGTATTATTTTGATGGCTAGTCAAATTGAACATTTTTTCATGTTTTTGGCCACTTGTGTTTCTTTCTTTTTTTGAGAAAGGACCATTTCTTTCATTAGTTCATTTATATATTGTTTTATTTTTAATTTCTTTTTATTTCACTTTTGAGTTTCTGTGTTCTTTGTCCATGGTCCCCTACAAGGTGTATCGTTGAAGACTTTGTCCATTCAGTAGGTTTTCTTTTCGGTTTTACTATATAGATGCCTTTGAAGTAATGAAATCCCATTTGTCAATTGCTAGCCTTATTTCCTGAGCATTTGGAGTCCTTTTCAGAAAGTTGGTGCCCATGCCTATATCCTGAAGTGTTTGTTCTGCCTTCTCCTCTTACAATTTGAGTTTCAGGTATTGCACTAAGGTTTTCGGTCCACATGGAGTTTTTGTTTTTGTTTTGTTTTGTTTTTTGTTACAGGATAAGAGAAGGTTCTAGTTTCATTCTTCTAATTGGGGATTTGGAAGAAATATGCCAGTTTTTGTGGTACATTTGTTGAAGATGTTGTCTTTTCTTTAATATATATTTTGGCATCTTTGCCAGCATTCAAGTGGCTGTAGCTACATGGGCTTATATTTGAGTTATTTATTGATTTTAAAGCTATCAGTTATGAATAAAAGGAATGTACTCCTCTTCAGGAGATATATAATTAATTGCCTAATTTATGTCTTCTACAACTTCCTTTGTTTTTAAACAAATCTTTATGTTTATATATTTGGTTTTTTGAGACATGGTTTATCTGTGTAGCCCTGGCTGTCCTAGAACTTGCTCTGTAGACCAGAATGTCCTTGAACACTCAGAGGTCCTTCTGACTTTGCCTTCTGAGTGCTGGGGTTAAAGATACCTGACATGTTTGTCTTTTCTTTTGATTTTATAATTTTTTTAAACTTATCATCCATGTTTGGAATGTATCTTGATTATGTCCTCCCCTCATTCTTTCTCTCTATTGTCCCTACCCTCACCTCTTCTAACATAGCTTCCTCACTTTTAAGCTTATGTTCTCCTTTTAAAATATTTATAATCCCCTATTCATACTGCCAAGGACAGGTCCATACCAGTGTGTTTTTGATTCCCATTGTAACTTAAAGGAAAATGCACACAATATCCAGAGTCCTTGATGTCCTACAGATGAAGGAAGAGGATGTCTTCAAATTCCTTTCTGTAGGAACCCAACTTTGGTGGCACCAACCTTGATTTCTAGATGGTTCATCCACAGGAGGAAGCCGGAAGGTATCTATATCATAAAGCTGGAGAGGATCTAGGTTGAAGTTATGGCTTACAGCTTGAGCTATTGTTGCTGATGTCTTCACCATCCTTTCTGGGAACACTGGCTAGCAAGTCATGTTAATGGTTGCTGCTGCCACTAGAGTCATTCCAGGTGCTGGCTGCTTCACTCCTGGGACTTCAACTAACCAAATCCAAAGAGCCTTTAAAGAGCCTCATCTTCTGATGGTGACTGTTCCTGGGGCTGACCATTAGCTCCTCACAGAGACATCTTATGTCAACCTGCCTACCATACCCTGTATCACAGATGCTGCTCTGTGCTGTGTGGACATTGTTACACCAGGCATCAACAAAAGGGAGTTTACTCAATAAGTCTGATGCGGTAGATCCTGGCCTGGGAAGTTCTGTGCATATACCATCTGTGAGCACCCATGGGAAGTCATGTCCAATCTGTCCTTCTACAGAGACCCCGAGAAGACAGAACGAAGCACAGGCCAGTTCTGAAAAGCCTGTGCCATGGAGGAACTTGAGGATGGATGGACTGTGCCAGCTCCTGAGATCACTCTGCTCATTCAGAAATGCATACTGGTCTGAAGGTGCTCTCTGTGCCAATCCAACAGACCCCCACTGAGGACTGGAGAGCCCAACTGTCCCCTGAGGACTGGTCTGCAGCTCCTACATTCAGGCCATCAGCTCCTACATACAAGTCATGAGCTCTTCTGCAGACATGTGAGCAAAGGCAAAGAAGGTGGAGGAAAATAAAGTTTCTCAAAGCCAGGGGTAGGGATGGGGGAATGCACACACACACACACACACACACACACACACACACACACACACACACAAACCCACTGATCTGGAATAGAAATGCCCATGTGTGCATGAGTATGGGGTTATCCACTGAGGCATGGGTAACCTTCTAGGGGCCACTCCTCAAAGAAAGGTAACTCTCCCTCCCCCACCAGCTATCAACTGCTAGTAGTTCCTTAGCCTCTTCCCATACCCATATAATGTACTTTCATCAGATCTGTCCTCCATCCCTTCATTTTCAGTTTCCCCTATACTTCCCCCACTTTCCCCTGTCAACCTCATGAATTTTTTTTTTTCCCAGAGATGAGGAACCCAGGGCCTTGCGCTTGCTAGGCAAGCGCTCTACCACTGAGCTAAATCCCCAACGCCTGAATTTGTTTTTTTAACTCACCCAGTTGACTTAGTGCTGCCATATGTGCATGGTTATAGAGCCATCTACTGGAACGTGAATGCTTCCTCAGGCCACATGCTGTCCTTCAGTTGCCAATAGTTACGTAGATGTGGGATTATATAGCCTGACTCTTTTCCATCCATGCTGGGGTTTATTTATCTTTAAACATAAATTTATCTTATTTAACTTCCGGATCCGTACGTATAGATTGAATCTGTTAGTTTTAAAATATTTTGTTTAGTTTTTTTTTAACTTTTTAGCCAGTCATCACTTAATCATGATACCAATGGGATAGTTTACTCATTTATTTTTGCTACTGCAAATATTAACATACACTTACACCTACCTTAGCACTTTTTACCAACATGACACTGATATATGAAAGGACATACCCTAATTTCAGTTCACTTTGCCATCTTTCTCAAAAAAGTGAGGCTATTATATCCTGTCAGCTATTATAATGTGTATGTATCTGTGCGTGTATCTGTGTGTGATATGCATGTACATGTGTATGTATAAGTATGTGTCTGTGTTTGTATATATGTGGAAGTATCTGTATGTCTATGTGTGTGTCTGTACACCTGTATGTACATGTGTTTGTCTTCGTGTATGTCTGTATTTGTGAGTGTGCTACCATTTCTTGAACCAGCCATTCAGCATTTAGGGTGCTGATTTTTTAAAATATTTGTCAGTCTTATTTAATGAAAATATGGCTTCATATAATGATTTTGTTCTATTTTTGTAGAGATTCGGTCTCACTGTGTAGACCTTGGTAGACTGGAACTTGTTTTAGTTTTGAGATAGGGTCTCACTATGTAAACCAGGCTAGTCTAGAACTCACAGAAGTGTTCTTGTCTCTGCTTGCAGAGTGCTGGAATTGGTGGTATGTGACACCACTCCCAACTTAACTTTGTTCAGTTTCTCTTCTATAGATTTTCTGTTGATATCTTTGATCTATTTTCTGCCAGATGAGTTCTCTTTTTCTTACTGTTTTAAAATGATGTTAATCCTTTATCTTTCATAAAGATTTATTTTTACTGAATATATGAATGCTGTGCCTGCATACATATATGTGTACCAGGTACATGCCTGGTACCCATGGAGGTCAGAAGAGGACATGGGTCCCCTGGAACTGGAGTTTGCAAGTGGTTGTGAGCTGCCATTGGGTTCTGGGAAATGAACTTGGGTCTTTTTCCAAGTGCTCTTGGCTATGGAGCTATTCTTCCAGTCCCAACAGGTAACTTTTAAATTACTGCTTACTGCTTACTGCTTTGTGACATGAGCAGATCAGTTTTTTTTTTTTTTTATCATGATATTTTTAGGTGGGTAGGCTTGAGACGTCTCGTTATGTGTCAAGGCCCACCTGGAACTCCAGCTCCTCCTTCTTCATCCTCCCAAGTCCTGGGATTTATATATGTTGTAGCACTGGCCTAATTTACAATTTACTTTTTAAAGACTTATTTATTCAATGTATATGAGTGTTCTGTCTTTATGCACACCAGAAGAGGGAATCAGATATCATTACAGATGGTGTGAGCTACCATGTAGTTGTTGAGAATTGACCTCAGGTCCTCTGGAAGAGCAGCCAGAGCTATTAATTACTGAGCCATCTCTCCAGGCCTACAATTTTACTTTTTAAAGCTTAAGTAAAAGAATTAATGTAAAAGTTCAGCAAAAGTTTATCATATAGTAAATTCTTATTTAGCTGGCTGTTATCAATAGACACTGCTTATTTTTAAGAATTGGTTTTACTTGAAACCACAATTAAGGTTTCAGACTGCATTAGCTGTCTTTTGATGTAATGAAATACCAAACAACTTAAAACAACATATACAGAGCTGGAAAGTATTTAAGAATACCTGCAGCTCTTACAGAGAACCAGGGTTTGGTTCCCAGCACCCATGTAGGATGGCCCACAATTACCTCTAACATTAGCTCCGGGGGATCTGGTGCCCTATTGTGGCCTCTATGGGTATGAGGCATGCATGAGGTGCACACACATATTAGAAAACAAAACAAAACTGTCATAGCCAAATCCACTGGAAACCATGAGAGTCATGAAGCCAGCACAGCTGCTTGACACAGTTCCGGCAAAGCTGAGCATATTGCTGCAATCACTGTCATTCTGTCTCTAACTTTTAGGTTTTGGTCTCTGCATGTTACATTCTTAGGGACTTTCTGGTTCATTTTATGTTTTTCCTGAGAAAATTATGTCTGAGTCTTTTTACAAAAATCCTAAAATTAACTTTATCTGGACACTCTTTGGAAGTCTTCCTTATGCCCTGGAGATTATTAAGCACAGATAAACGCATAATAGATGAGGCTATTACTCCAGGAATCTTCCTGGGGTATCTGCCCCTGAGCAAACTCAAACAGTATAATTTTGTTTTGGTGCAGAGTAAACAGAAACAATTGACAAACCTTGACTGGCCAGGAGAATAGGTTACAGATTCAAGGCTTAGAGCTCTCTGAAAATATAGTTTAAAGATGGGGGGGAGGGTCATATAGGGTACATTCCTGAAGGAATTAAACTTGGTAAATAAGACAGATTGACTGAAATTTTTTTAAAATATTTTTTAAAATAGAAAAAAAACTTTTTCTATTTTATAGCATAGCTGATGGAACATATAGTAAAAGAAGTTAGGTATTAGTATTTGCTATTCATAAAAAGACTGGTTCATATATTTTCTATTTGTCTGGAGTGCTCTCAAACTATAAACACTGCCAGGCTAAATGTAAATGTGTTTGCTTTGGAGAAAATATTTTTTAGATTCTTTAAATTGGAGGAATAATAATAATAATAATAATAATAATAATAATAATAATAATAAAATCTGCTCTGTTTGTATTCTCTAATTGTAACTGAACTTGATACCCTGGACATGTAATGAAAAATCAAACACATACTCTGTATCACTTGGATAACCATTAGTACGTCTTTATTCTGTGAAACTTGTATAAATAAAGAAGTACGTGGTTCCTTGTGAGGCAGAGAGCTGCCAGATTCCCCTGACCAACTTCTTGGCTCCCTCCCTCCCCTTGCTGATTCCTTATCTCCTCTAGGGCTGCCCTGTTAGCAAGGACTCTTGGCCAGGGAAGTCCCCTGTCCCTCCCCACCACAGAACAAATCTTTAAAAAATATATTCAATTTACTAGTTTACAGAGCCTTGTATTAGAAACTTGGCCTGGGCTTAGCTACCTGGTTTTTTCTGGACTGATCGTCCTTGCTCTCCACTGGCTTCTCATCATGGGATCTATTCTGGGTCTTCTTCCAGAAGACTCACGAGCACACGATGCTGAGTGCTTGTCCACATGGCATCATTTCTAGATGCTTTGGCCAGGCCACCAGATTAAGCAAGGGTTGGAGGCTGTCAGCAGCACTCCCTTTTCTTTTTTCTATTTTCTATTTATTTAATTTAATCTCTTTACAGCCTGATCTCAGCCCCCTTCTTCTTTTCTTCCTGGGCTCCCCCTCATGCCCCCGCTCTCCACTCCCCCCTTTCCCCAAGGGGTATCGACCCACCCAGGCTGGACTCAGTGATGAACATGTGTAATTAGCTCTAGGTAAGCCAAGGCAAGCGAACTAAGGCAAATTTAAGGCCAGCCTGATCTAGATATGATGTTCCAGACTATGCAGAGTCTTTCTCGGCAAACAGCCCTGTGACAGTCCACTTGATCATGTTAGCTGTCGCAGGTAATTTCAAATACAGTAGGGGGCACTGCTGCAAAACTTGTTCCCGTGAGGAGGTCTGTATTGTTGCTTGGTGGCTAAAGTATCTGCTGGGCAAGTATGAAGACCTGAGTTTAGGTCCCTAACATCCCTACAAAACCTGAGCACAGCAGTGTGTGTCTCTACTTCTAGCACTGAGGGCTGCAGACAGGAGCATTGCTTGGGCTCACTCACTGGCCAGCCTGTCTATCCAAAATGTTGAGATTCAAGTTCAGTGAAAAGACCGTGGCTCAAAACAAGAGAATAGAGGCCATGAATTTGAGAGTATGGATGTACATATGAGGAGATAGAGGGAGGAATGGGAAAGGGAAAATGATTTCAAAAATAAGGAAAGAGACACCTAACATGAGTGTCTGTCCTCCGCATGCACAGGAACAAGCCAATATGCACAAATGAAGTTGAGAGCCAGAGAAATCTGAACAGAACCTAGTAATTTTTCTTAATATGCATTTGTTCGCAGAGTTTATTTTTAAGTGAAAAAAATTTAAGTAGTATTGGTTTTCTTTGAACTAAAATGCTTCTAGAAATAAAAATAGCAGACCATAATGACCATAATGGATACAGATTAGAATTTCTCAAAATTTCTTTCATACATGTTTTAAAGAATTATTTCTTATTATTTCTAATTTTGTCTATGTGCCTGTGTGATGTGTGTGCATCTGAGAGGCAGAGGTGTTGGTTCCCAGGGGCCTGGAGTTGAGAGGAGGTTGTGAGTCACCTGACATGGGAGCTGGGAACTGAACTGAGGTGCTTCCCCAGAGCGTAACAGTCAAGTGCCATTGCTCCAGTGGGCGCAGCTTGCCCAGCAGGCTACTAGTGCAGTTTGCCAGGGCCACAGCTGCATAAGACTATTATACTGGCCTTTTTCTCCAGCAGCCTCAGTGGCCTCCTCCAGGAATGAGAAAGCCAGCAAGGAAGCAGCTTAGGGACAGCTTGAGTTCTCCATGTTCTGCAACATACTTAGGACTTTGAAGCTTGTTTTTGTTTTGTTTTGTTTTGTTTTGTTTTTTCTTTTTTTAAGACAGGTCCTGGCTGTGTAGCCCTGGCTGGCCTGGAACTCAAAGAGATCTACCAGCCTCTGCATGCTTTATGGAGCGCTTATGCCACCCTGTTTGTTAAGCCTTCTCCTTTAAAAAGAAATATTAACTAAAAAAAATAAAAAGTTAATGTAATGTGAACAGCATGAAGTTTTAAAAATTTCTTGGAATCATATACTGAAAGAATGTTTTGGAAAATGAATTTACACATTTAAAAGTGTTAAAATTTTAAATGTAATAATGGGGGTATCTGCAGAATCAAAGTGTAATGATACAAGTCTCTGATTTTTTTTTTTTTTTTGCATTGATTCTAATTAAATTAATGCTTCTTAGAAGTGGGAGATAGTAAGACTGGGAGAGGACATGAGCTCCACAAGGAGAGCAACAGGTCCAAAAAGTCTGGGCACAGGGGTCTTTTCTGAGACTGATACTCCAACCAAGGACCACTTATGGAGATGGCCTGGAACCCCTGCACAGAGGTAGCCTATGGCAGTTCAGTATCCAAGTGGCCTCCATAATAATGGGGACAGGGACTATCTCTGACAGGAACTGATTGGCCTGCTCTTTGATCACCTGCCCCTGATGGGGAGCAGCCTTACCAGGCCACAGAGGAAGACAATACAGCCACTCCTGATGAGACCTGATAGACTAGGATCAGAGGGAAGGGGAGGGACACGGGTGGGGAAGAGGGAGTGTGGGATTGGGAGGGGAGGGGAAGGGAGGTACAGGGGAGATACAAAGTGAATAAACTGTAATAAATAAAAAGAAAAGAAAATTTAAAAAAAATAGTGCTTCTTGTGATTTAGTGGCTTGCCAGTCACAGGTGGAACATTTTAAAGGGAAATTTAAGGAATCTGATCTCAAAGTGCCATTCCATTGGTGGTCTTGGTAAAACCTTGCTGTCGTTTATAATGATGGATGGGTTATAGAGGGTAGTGGACCAGAGCATAGCCTAGTCTTTTTGAAGTTGTTTTTTGAATGGCGTGATATTTGCTTTTTAGGAGACAGAAATCCTTGTCTAAAATGTGTTGAGCAAGTTGGTTTATAGTTACAGTTTTAAATGGAGAGGCATTTAGAAGCCAGCGGTAAGATCTTAGAAGCTATTTCAAAGATACACTGGTACTGTTTAAATCAGTGGAAGCATGTAGTAATTACAAACAAATATGGAAATATGTGCTACTGTGTTATTTAATATTAATCATC